>NC_091350.1:1162003-1309503 GCF_038502225.1 Cherax quadricarinatus
AGTTTTTCCCATTGTGTATCCATTGCTCTCCCCACAGGGTGAAATGGGATACACAATTAACAGCCATACGCCCACAGGAGGGGAAAAAGGGTAATTAATCCCCCAACTATCCACAGGAGGGGAGGGGGGAAAATTAACTGCCCACTATCCACAGGATGGGTATGGGGTACTATTAACTACCCCTCATCCACGGGATGGGATGGGGGTACAAATTGCCCCACATCCACAGGAGGGGAGGGGGGTACAATTAATAGCCCCCCTTTCCCACAGGAGGGGTATGGGGAAGTTAATAGCCACTACTACCACGGGATGGGGGGGGGGTACAGTTAACAGCATACATCACAGGAGGGGAGGGGGAAAATTAATAGCCACTACCCCACAGGATGGGGGGGGGCAGTTAATAGCCACTACTATCACAGATGGGTATGGGTGCACAAAAAGCCACTACTATCCAAGGATGGGTATGGGTCAGTTAATACCCACTACTACCCAAAGGAGGGGGTATGGGGTACAGTTAATTGGGGCCACTACTATAAAGGATGGGTAGGGGAAAATTTAAATTTCAGCAACTACCGGATGGGAGGGGTCAAGAACAGCCACACATCCAGGATGGGATGGGGTCAAAACACCCCACTACATCCACAGGGGGGTGGGTTTAACAGTCCCCCTGGGGGGGGTACCAGCCACTACTACCCAAAGGGATGGGTATGGGGTGAATTTAATAGCCACACACACAGGATAGATAGGGGGCAGGCAAACTACCCACACTGTCCACAGGGGGATGGGGGCAAAAAAACCAGCCATTTGGCGGCAAAATCTAAAATCTTTAAAGAGTACACACGCCACCTGTGAGTCAGATTTTTACTTAGGTGGTTTTCACCTGACACCCCTTTGATAGTCTTTTTTTATTCAGTGACCTGACCCTGACGGTCACTCCTCACCTGTCCCCACGTACCCGCAGACGTCTTTTTTACCCCTTTGGGCCCATTAATTATGGTCCAGGGTCGTACTAACGTCAAATTTTCCTTCCCCCCGGTAGGGTTTTTTGTGTATTTTCCAGTCACTGATTGCCTTTTTGTTCATCGTTCTTATGGATAATTTTATTGATCACGGTTTTTTTTTTAAGTTGTATTGACTCTGTGGATTAGTTTTTTGTTGTTCCTTTTTTTTAAAGACGGGCGGGTTAATGGGGTTTAAGCCTATCGATTTTAAGGGGGTTTTTAATTTTTGGGGAACCTGTTTACCATCCCCACGAATACTTTAATTCGATTAATTCCGGTGTAAATATCCTTTTTAGAGTTCAGCTGTTCTTAGTATTTGTTTTTTTTATTTGTAGTTAATTTAGGTACAGGTACACATAAATGCAATTGTCAACATAGTAAATATGCGCCAACTATCGGGATACCCCCCAAAAAAGGTCATGACTTTTTCATGGGGTCTTTTTTCCCTTTTCTTTTCTATTGGGGCCCTTTTTTCATTTCTATTGGGGCCTTTTTTTATTTCAGTGGGGTCCTTTCTTTCTTTTTTCCTTTCATTTCTTTTGGGGGCCCTTTTCATTTCTATTGGGGTCCTTTCTTTTTTCTAGGGGGGTCCTTTTTTATTTCATTGAAAAAGAACAAAGAACGAAGGAACACGCAGAAGGCCACTGGCCCATGCGAGGCAGGCCCAAAGTCCATTGGCTTGCCAATGCACCCAACCTAGTCAGGCAGGTAAATTGACTTGGGGGGAAAATTTTGGCAACCGACCGTTAGCCAACCCATCAGGCCAAACTCACACCCACCCACATCTACTATATTTATCCAACCTTTTTTAAAGCTACACAACGTTCTCCCCTTTCTATAACGGTATTTGGGGAGTTTTTTCCCACCATCCAAACCATTACCAAACCAGATTTCCAACCCCTCCTAATTAATTTTTCCAACTTAAAACCATTGCTGGAGTCCTGTCTAGGCTAGATATTTTCAGCAACTATTTACACCCCCTTTTATTTTTTCCCCGTTTTCCACTTAAAACCCCCAAACTTTCCCCAATTTAGTTTTTCAGAGATGTTTCGGGCCCTTTTATCATCCTAAAGGGAAGGTTTCAAAATGGATCATCTTTGTCTTTTTGTTTCCAGAGTTTTTATATCCTTTCTGAATGGGGGATAAAACCCAGCATAACTAAAATGGGGCCAACCCAAGGGAGAAGATTGAAAAAAAACCCTGAGGACCCCATTATTTATGCTTTTTGGGATATGAAAAGGATTCTATTAGCTTTATTGGAAACTTATGCACGTTGTCTTGGTTTAATTACGGGCAACCAGAACCCCCAAATTTTTTCCCAACCCAAAAATTTTGATCCATTATTATTTAAGTGGCATGGTTATTTCCTGTCCAACATTTAGAACTTTGCATTTGTCTGTAAAACCATCCCCATTCTGACCACTGCATCAGCATTCAACCCCGGGAGGCCGAATGCCCCTCGTGAAAAATTTGAGGCCTTTTTGGGTCATCGGCAAACTTGCGATGCGCTTTTTATCCCTCCATGCGTTTATGAGTTTTAAAACAGGGGCCCAACACCCCCCCCTTAACACCCCCCCGTGACGCTTCCCACTTTGATTTCTCCCCATTTGCAAACCCCGCCATTTGTAACCATGCCTCTATCCAGGAAAATTTCTCCTCCATTCCATGTGTTTTAAATTTTTCCTCAATAGTCTCTGATGGGGGACCCTGTCAAAAGCCTTATAACCATACAAATATCATATTCATTACCATGATCCCCTTTCCCAAATACCTTAGTGAAAAAGTTAATAAATTGAAGGCAGGAATTGTAAAACCATTGGAGATCTGTTGATTAATTTTTGCCCTGAAGAACTTTCCCGGCAATTATTATTCCAAAATTTTCCCACTATGGGGGTTGGGTTATTTCTAAGTTAAGCTAAGGCCCTGCACCTGTTTTGAAAAGGTATCATTTGCCTTTTCCCATTTATCTGGCACCATGCCAGTTTGTGTGATATGTTGAAAAGATTAGCCAAAGGTTTTAAGCCCTTCCATTCCTTTAGAACCCCTTTTGCAAAAGTTCATGGGCCTGGGATTTTTGGGTTTTTAATTTTATCTATTTCCCTAAGGACCATGCACGACCATAGTACAGTTTATTATCGTCCTGTTCTACATAATTATCATTACGGGAATATCGCTGGATCCCCTGTGAAAAAAACTGAGAGGAAGTATGTGTTAAAATTTAACATTTTTTATCACTGTCAGTATGACCTGAGGAACTTTTGGTGGGTTATCTGTCCCTGATTTTACTTCTGTATACCTGAAAGAACTTTTTTTGGGTTTCTTGAATTTTAACTAAAATTTTTTTTTTTTTCAAATTTTCCCCCTTTTTTATTTCTTTTAACTGAATATATCGTTTTTTAATTGCCCTCCCTCTTTGAGCCATATATGCCTTTTTTTGACCAATCAGATATTTTAATCTATTGTTATCCATTTAGGATCATTTTTGTTTGATCTGATTTCATTTGGAACATAATTTGACGAGATAGAACTTGCCCAAAGCATCACATGGAAAACCATCCCCCCTACCTGCCCTTAGTCAGGTCATTCCAGTTCAGCCCACCTAAGAATTTTTTCAGCCCTTTGAAATAGCCAAGGAAAAGAGGAGATTGATTGCATTATTAGGGAATTTCCAGAATTTAAAACGAGTGTTTTGTGACCCCTTCCCGTCATTTTAAACCCTCAAGATTATTAATTAGGTTTCCCACGGCAAAAAACCAAGTCGGGGAGGTTTTTCCCCAGTTGGTTGTCACAAACTGTTTTAAAAAAATCCTGGATCGTATCAAGAAAGTCACCTGATTTAAAATTTTCCCCAAAAAATTTGCTCCAGCAATCTGTCATAGTTGAAATCCCATTAGCACAACATTTTCTTTGGATGCTTAATTTTCCCCCAAAACCTGCACCCTTTTCAAGATTTCCCTGAAAATCCCAATCAAAATTAGTTTTTCCCCCCCTCGAGAAGCTGTAACCAAAACAGATTCAGTTGGTTCTAATTTTAAAAATTCTGTTCACAACAATTTAATTTGTTCTAAATACAAATTTCCACCATTTTCCTTTAACTTATGGGAATAATTTATACCTTGTATGTAATTCAGAGGGATCTCTATTTTTCAGTTTGAGCCAGGCCGTTATAAAAATTCATGTTTCCACCAATTAAATTTCAGCCATTATTTTTTTTAAACCCCCTTTTATATAGTAAACCTTGGGGAGCTGTCCTGGCCCCCTGCTTCCCCCTTTTTTTGTGATTCATTGTCTTTTTTTTAATCATGCTGAATCCCTTTTTATACATTTATTTTTTTCAACCCATTTTGGCAACCGTTTGTTTCCCAAAACCCATCCCTTTTTCCATCATTTTAAAAAAAAAAAAATAAAGGGTTTTACCAATGGTTTCCCAACGGGGGCCAAGTTACCACCCTGCCCCAGAGAGATAAACCCCCATCCCTTGCATACAACTGTTTCCATGAAACCCAGTTAATGAAGGGGAAATTTCTTATTCTGTTAGCCACATTTACAAAACCCAGACAACCATTCTTTTCCCTACTCCCTTAGGCAAGATGTACTTTGACATCCTCCTAGATTTAATGAAATTATCCCTGACTTATTAGCAGCTTTCTCCTACCCTTTCCCCAATACATTTCCACCACTGAGAAAATAATGGGGTCTATACCGACATGAATTACCCTTTACAAGTCCCCAACACCAGCCCGGGGAAGACACTCCCCTTTCATTTTCATTCCCCAAAAAGAGATCAAATTTTTTACCTGAGAGTCACCAACCAAAGAATGCGTTTTACCCAAGGGGGGCAGAGTCCCCTTACCTTCATGGCCACAAGTAATTCACCCTAGCAAGGTTTTTCCCCCTTCAGATCTGCCCCTTTAACTTTCCATTTGATGCGCCCCCCAACTGAAAACTCCATTTGTGCGGGTGCGGGGCGACTCACTGCGGGGTTGCCACACCCCCCCACACCCTCCCAAGGAGAGACAGACTCATCACCAAAGCCCACCCCCCTTAACTCCAACCACCCACATTCCCCCACCCTTGGGGTGGATTCACCTCCAACCCTCCTGAGAAGCAAGACCTTTTAACTCCCAACCCCAGTTTTAAAACACTGTAGAAGCAAGCCATGTTTTGAAAACGTCCACGCAACCCCTTTTTTCAGGTCGGACTCACGGAGACTGACCACTGAACTATTTCTCTTTTGGGGGTCTTTCTTATTTCATTGTCCTTTCTTTTATTTTTCATTATTTTTTTTCTTTTTATTTCATTTTCCTTTCATTTCTATTGGGCCCTTTTTTTATTTCTTTTCCTTTTTATTTTATTGGGTCCTTTTCTTTTTTGCGGTCTTTTTATTTCAGGGCTTTTCATTTGTTATTTTTTTTTTTTTTTCTTACAGTTGGGGCCCTTTTTCATTTCAGTGGGGTCCTTTTTTTCCGTTGAGGTTTTTTTCTTTTCCATTCCAGTTTTTCCCTTTTCTCACGGGCCATAATTTCCCCAAAAAAAACCAAAAGGTTCTAATAAGTGGTGATCCGGGGGACAAGTTTAAAGGCCCCCAAGGGAAATGAAGTCCTGATGAGATTACTTTTTTTGGGTTATCCGGGGTTTTTCCCCCGGGGAAAAATCCAACGAAATCTTATCTTACATAAACTACTGATTTTGCAGCACCATCAGTTCGACTGTGTTGATTATTGACTGTGTGACGACCCTGCTCCCTAGAAAGTGGTCCAGTCTTCCATATGTAATATCTGAGATCACTGTTACCTGCGGCATCTTCGGAAAGCCTACACCTTGACTCCATTTGGGTTGAATCAGCCTTTAGCTTAATCTTGGAGTCTTCAAGACAAAAGTTTGTCAGCCATCATATTAACTGCAAGACCCTTGAAGTACCTACTCTCAACATCACAGCAGCACCTGTAAGATCCTTAAAGAACCTTCCCTGACCATCGCAGCACCTGTAAGATCCTTGAAGCATCTCCCCTGACCACAGCACCTGTAAGATCCTTGAAGCATCTTCCCTGACCATCGCAGCACCTGTAAGATCCTTGCAGCATCTTCCCTGACCATCACAGCACCTGTAAGATCCTTGCAGCATCTTCCTTGACCATCACAGCACCTGTAAGATCCTTGAAGCAACTTCCCTGACCATCACAGCACCTGTAAGATCCTTGAAGCATCTTCCCTGACCATCACAGCACCTGTAAGATCCTTGAAGCATCTTCCCTGACCATCACAGCACCTGTTAGATCCTTGAAGCATCTCCTCTGACCATCACAGCACCTGTAAGATCCTTGAAGCATCTCCCCTGACCATCACAGCACCTGTAAGATCCTTGAAGCATCTTCCCTGACCATCACAGCACCTGTAAGATCCTTGAAGCATCTTCCCTGACCATCACAGCACCTGTAAGATCCTTGAAGCATCTTCCCTGACCATCACAGCACCTGTAAGATCCTTGAAGCATCTCCCCTGACCATCACAGCACCTGTAAGATCCTTGAAGCATCTCCCCTGACCATCACAGCACCTGTAAGATCCTTGAAGCATCTCTCCTGACCATCACAGCACCTGTAAGTTCCCTGAAGCATCATCCCTGACCACAGCACCTGTAAGATCCTTGAAGCATCTCCCCTGACCATCACAGCACCTGTAAGATCCTTCAAGCATCTTCTCTGACCATCACAGCACCTGTAAGATCCTTGAAGCATCTTCCCTGACCATCACAGCACCTGTAAGATCCTTGAAGCATCTCCCCTGACCATCACAGCACCTGTAAGACCCTTGAAGCATCTCCCCTGACCATCACAGCACCTGTAAGATCCTTGAAGCATCTTCCCTGACCACAGCACCTGTAAGATCCTTGAAGCATCTCCCCTGACCATCACAGCACCTGTAAGATCCTTGAAGCATCTCCCCTGACCATCACAGCACCTGTAAGATCCTTGAAGCATCTCCCCTGACCATCACAGCACCTGTAAGATCCTTGAAGCATCTCCCCTGACCATCACAGCACCTGTAAGATCCTTGAAGCATCTCCCCTGACCATCACAGCACCTGTAAGATCCTTGAAGCATCTCCCCTGACGTTTATAGCACCTCCCCCATTGTGTGTTGATTGGAAAATCATGTGTAATGCAAAATTGACGCAAATACTACTCAGTTGTCACCAGCTCGTTAGAAATACACAAAAAAAGCGATCAATTTATTTTCCGTTTCTTTTGTGCATCTAAAAAAATTCACCGAGTCATTTCTTGCTTCAAAATCGAAATCGGCCAACAGGAATTACTTTCCAAAGATTTTTTCTCGCCTCAGTAACAAATTCGTTGCTGTCCAGTGTTATTGATCGGTAGGTTGGGCCCAAGAGCTGGATTTTCGTCATCAGTTTCTTGATGCCTGTGAAGGGTTTTTGATGCATGGAACCGGAGTTGCGGATTTTTTACCGTTTCTCCTTGAATGTAATACTAGGGCGCCGTCACGAACGCAGGTAAGACACACGTAAACATTTCCACCTGTCCGTAATTAACGGAAAAGGAGGATCGAGACCACAACACCACATGGTAAATTACCCACAAGGGTTTAGCGTTTCGTGTAAATTCGATTTTCTCTCTTTGCCCAGCGCACAAATTACGGAGTCAACCCCACCCACCATAATCCAATAGAGCGTGACGTCACTAACCCGTTCTTCACCTATCCGTATTCACGTTATGACGTCACTTTGCATCCTGCTTGCTTGTGGGGTAGACCGTGCAGGACCAGCCTCCTCCAGCCTTCCTTATCAGGCAGGCTTATCTTCTCACAACCGGAAGTTAATTTTGGCTGGTAGGGGAGTTAGCGAGGTGGGGAGCAGTCACGAAGAGCGGGGAGGAGGAGGTGGTGTACGGGGAGAACTGATGGAGGGGATATGGGGAGAGACGTGAATGTGTATGCATACGTATTTATGTAGGTGTGTATCAGTGTAATATATGTATGAATGTATATATGAAGGTATGTATAGGGGGGGGGGCACGTTTCCAATCCAATCCAAAATGGGGCAAAAGTTGCATAAACAAAATATCCAAAGTACTGGAGGCTCTTTACTTCAGTTTGTCATTATTAAGACGTTAATGCTGGAGACTTATTTAACATTTCTCGAATTCTTTTATTCACTTTATCAGTTGCACTTGTGTCCTTTTACTGTTACTACTACTACTACTACTACTACTACTACTACTATGCTGCTACTGTTATTACTACTGCTACTATGCTGCTACTGTTATTACTACTGCTACTATGCTGCTACTGTTATTACTACTGCTACTATGCTGCTACTGTTATTACTACTGCTACTATGCTGCTACTGTTATTACTACTGCTGCTACTGTTATTACTACTGCTGCTGCTACTGCCGTTGCTACTACTACTGCTACTACCTCTGACACATCTCTCCTATTGATTCCTCTCTACTCCACTTAATTCCACTGAGATTCTCTCAGTTCCCACCCCATTTGAAGCTCAAGAGAGACACTGCAGCTTCATCTTCATCATCCACTTATACCTGCCAAGAGGCTGGCTGGATCCTCTAGAACACCCCTCAAGTGTTTCACAATCCTCTGTGTCACGAGCTTCCGCAATGAATTTTTCGAGACGAATACGCGTGCATATTTCATCCTTCGAAATGTACTGAGACAGTGCGAAAGCAGCCTTCCCTTTGTTGGACAAAACCCGATTACCTCCCATTCTCCAGGTGCTGTAAAAATCAACACTATATATATATATATATATAATGATTGCAACACGAAAGGCCTAGAACTATGATTCATCCCCCTATGCGGATCAGTCTCCGACACTTAGGTGAAAGGACACAAGTGCTTGCACTAGGATATCATAATAGATGTTTTCCTGTACATGTCCCCCGGTCTTTCAAAGTGATATTGAAGTAATCAAGGTATCTGGACTGAAACCTGTTCAATGAAGATAACCTAAGAGTGCTTCCTTCCATGTAATCAGTATAAATATTCGTTTTGCCTTCAGGATCTCCCTTCTCTGATTCCATGTTGATTTTTTCACAGATGAAGCCTCTTTCTAGGGATAAATGGTCCGGTATTCTCACGACATTCTTCATTACTTGAGGCAGAATATTTGCAGTGATACCTTCCTTTTCATTTCCTCTTCTCTTTGTCCCCTTTCTTATAGAGAAACTACAGAAACAGACCATCAATTCATCTAGCTATCAATACCGTTGAAAATTGCATAAATGTGAGCATAAATGCGTACTTAATTTAACTATTTTAATTAAGGAAGTAAATGACCATTGCCTTCGTGGCCCGGTGGCCTGGTGGCTAAAGCTCCCGCTTCACACACGGAGGGCCCGGGTTCGATTCCCTGCGGGTGGGAAACATTTCGACACGTTTCCTTACACCTGTTGTCCTGTTCACCTAGCAGCAAATAGGTACCTGGGTGTTAGTCGACTGGTGTGGGTCGCATCCTGGGGGACAAGATTAAGGACCCCAATGGAAATAAGTTAGACAGTCCTCGATGACGCACTGACTTTCTTGGGTTATCCTGGGTGGCTAACCCTCCGGGGTTAAAAATCCGAACGAAATCTTATCTTATCTTATCTTCGTGATTTCTGTCATGTTCTCAAACAGTGATTGAGAGATCACGAAAGCATTTGGAATATATTTCCCTTTCAGAGTGGTTAAATTGCATGTGGAGATATCGCTTGGCCTTTGTGATCCTGTCACATGAATATATACATAGATATATGCAAAAAAAGAATGCATTAATTTATACGATGAAGATGAACAAGATTTGTTCTAACCCCAACAGTTGAGGAGTGGCGGGTGGCTCCCAAGGTCGACAAATTAGTACCAAGCCTCACCTCCACACCTCATCATTACACCAGACCTGGTCGTCAAGCCCGTGCCAGACCTGGCCAAGACCACATCAGGCGTGGTCAAGCCCACACTAGATCTGGTCAAGCCCACACCAGGCCTGGTCAAGCCCACACCAGGCCTGGTCAAGCCCACACCAGGCCTGGTCAAGCCCACACCAGGCCTGGTCAAGACCACACCAGGCCTGGTCAAGACCACACCAGGCCTGGTCAAGACCACACCAGGCCTGGTCAAGACCACACCAGGCCTGGTCAAGACCACACCAGGCCTGGTCAAGACCACACCAGGCCTGGTCAAGACCACACCAGGCCTGGTCAAGCCCACACCAGACCTGGTCAAGACCACACCAGACCTGGCCAAGACCACACCAGACCTGGTCAAGACCACACCAGGCCTGGTCAAGCCCACACCAGGCCTGGTCAAGCCCACACCAGGCCTGGTCAAGCCCACACCAGGCCTGGTCAAGCCCACACCAGACCTGGTCAAGACCACACCAGACCTGGTCAAGCCCACACCAGACCTGGTCAAGACCACACCAGACCTGGTCAAGACCACACCAGACCTGGTCAAGACCACACCAGACCTGGTCAAGACCACACCAGACCTGGTCAAGCCCACACCAGACCTGGTCAAGACCACACCAGACCTGGTCAAGCCCACACCAGACCTGGTCAAGCCCACACCAGACCTGGTCAAGCCCACACCAGACCTGGTCAAGACCACACCAGACATTTAAGAACCCCACCACACCTATATATCTCCTCACCCGACCTGGTTATCAAGACCACAGCAGCTTCTCTGTAACACTCGTAACAGACATTCTATACATGACCAGCCTTTACTGTATCATCAGTTTAATTGAACCTTTAAAAATAAACTTGAATTTAATTTTTTTCTCAAATTGAAGGTGAATATAATTTACTGCATTGTGGACAGCCTTTCCAAATTTAGAAATTCCCTTCTAGAACTGGTTGGTTAATTGGGTTTAAATCCTACCGACCAAACAAAACAGCCATTAAGATTTCATATGACTTGTGATTTTTTCTTATCCATAAAGTCTCATAAATCCACGAGTATCATTTGTGATACAGTCGTGTCAGAAGACTGACACAGGTACGGTAGAATTGTAGTTAGTGTAGTCTAAGTACACCTGTGGGCAGCAATTTCGCATAGATCTTCGTGCAAGACAAAGAGTAGTAGTCAACAGAGTAAAGTCTGTGGCGGCTACGGTGAAAAGCTCTGTTCCGGAAGGCACAGTACTCGCCCCCATCCTGTTCCTCATCCTCATATCGGACATAGACAGGGATAGAAGCCACAGTGCAGTGTCTTCCTTTATGAATACGAATATAAATCATCATCATGGCTTAAACACGAGCTTGATAACATTCTTCCCAAGTTCCTGCTTAAAGAAGAACGTCGTTTTCTCTCACGGTTCATCAAATTATAACAACGAAAATGTTTCGTAAGGGAACGCTAAGCCGGAAAGGTTCATAATAATAATATATTTATTTACTGCATGTACAAGGTATACAGACCATAGCTGACATCAATGACATACTACTATATAGAAAGCAGCTTGTTATGCAGAGCATTTCGGGCAAATTAGGTCAATTTTGTCCCAGGATGCGACCCACACCAGTCAACTAACACCCAGGTACATAAACAGCAGGTGTCTTATGGAAACACGTCCTGATGTCTGCTAGCCATACCGGGAATCGATCCCCGAATCACAATGTGTAAACCAAGTGCGCTACCGATCGAACTGTAATAGTATGGCATATTTTAATTTAAGTATTTAATGAATTTTGACATATACGAACCTCTAATGTGCAAAAATTACATGTGGTTCGGTCTATCTGCGATCAGAGAACGATATTCCCGTATCTCATAAACCCAGCCCTCTCTACCTCTACATGCGCACAAAGGAATTCTACAGAAGTCAAAGTAGAATTCACCGGTAATGAAAATTTGAAGCCGATCAACAGAACCTTTCTCGTGTTGTGGCGCTGAAACCAAAATCGGGAATGATTGATACAAAATTGACCTGGTAGGCAACTCTCTCGCCTGAGTGTCCGTGGTTTGATCCTGGAGTATGCCTGGAGAGAGTTCCGGGGGTCAACGCCCCCGCGGCCCAGTCTGTGACCAGGCCTCATGATGGACCAGGGCCTGATCAACCAGGCTGTTACTGCTGGCCGCGCGTAATCCAACGTATGAGCCACAACCAGGCTGGTCAGGTACCGACTTTAAGTGCCTGTCCAGTGCCTGCTTGAAGACAGCCAGGGGTCGATTGGTAATCCCCCTTATGTATGCTGGGAGGCAGTTGAACAGTCTTGGGCCCCTGACACTTATTGTGTTGTCTCTTATCGTGCTAGTGGCACCCCTGCTTTTCATTGGGGGAATATTGCATCGTCTGGCGAGTCTTTTGCTTTCATAGGGAGTGATTTTCGTGTGCAAGTTTGGTACTAGTCCCTCTAGGATTTTCCAGGTGTATATAATCATGTATCTCTCCCGCCTGCATTCCAGGGAGTACAGGTTTAGGAACTTCAAGCACTCCCGGTAAAGTGAGGTGGTTTATCGCAGTTGTGTGTGCCGTGAAGGTTCTCTGTACATTTTCTAGGTCAGCAATTTCACCTGCCATGAAAGGTGCTGTTAGTGTGCAGCAATATTCCAGCCTAGATAGAACAAGTGACCTGAAGAGTGCCATCATGGGCTTGGCATCCCTGGTTTTGAAAGTTCTCATTATCCATTCTGTCATTTTTCTAGCAGATACGATTGATCCAATCTTATGGTCCTTGAAGGTGAGATCTTCTGACATGATCACTCCCAGGTCTTTGACATTAGTTTTTCGCTCTATTGTGTGGTTGGAATTTTTTTATACTCCGATGCAGTTTTAATTTCCTCACGTTTTCCATATCGGAGTAATTGAAAATTTCTCATCATTGAACTTCATATTGTTTTCTGATGTCCGCAGTGTCTTCAATGGAAGACACTGTCATGCAGTATCGGGTATCATCTGCTAAGGAAGACACGGCGCTGTGGCTTCTATCCCTGTCTGTCAGATATGAGTATGAGAAACAAGATGGGAGCGAGTTACCTGGAGTTTACCTGGAGAGAGTTCCGGGGGTCAACGCCCCCGCGGCCCGGTCTGTGACCAGGCCTCCTGGTGGATCAGAGACTGATCAACCAGGCTGTTGCTGCTGGCTGCACGCAAACCAACGTACGAGCCACAGCCCGGCTGATCAGGAACTGACTTTAGGTACTTGTCCAGTGCCAGCTTGAAGACTGCCAGGGGTCTGTTGGTAATCCCCCTTATGTGTGCTGGGAGGCAGTTGAACAGTCTCGGGCCCCTGACACTTATTGTATGGTCTCTTAACGTGCTAGTGACACCCCTGCTTTTCATTGGGGGGATGGTGCATCGTCTGCCAAGTCTTTAGCTTTCGTAGTGAGTGATTTTCGTGTGCAAGTTCGGTACTAGTCCCTCTAGGATTTTCCAGGTGTATATAATCATGTATCTCTCCCTCCTGCGTTCCAGGGAATACAGGTTTAGGAACCTCAAGCGCTCCCAATAATTGAGGTGTTTTATCTCCGTTATGCGCGCCGTGAAAGTTCTCTGTACATTTTCTAGGTCGGCAATTTCACCTGCCTTGAAAGGTGCTGTTAGTGTGCAGCAATATTCCAGCCTCGATAGAACAAGTGACCTGAAGAGTGTCATCATGGGCTTGGCCTCCCTAGTTTTGAAGGTTCTCATTATCCATCCTGTCATTTTTCTAGCAGATGCGATTGATACAATGTTATGGTCCTTGAAGGTGAGATCCTCCGACATGATCACTCCCAGGTCTTTGACGTTGGTGTTTCGCTCTATTTTGTGGCCAGAATTTGTTTTGTACTCTGATGAAGATTTAATTTCCTCATGTTTACCATATCTGAGTAATTGAAATTTCTCATCGTTGAACTTCATATTGTTTTCTGCAGCCCACTGAAAGATTTGGTTGATGTCCGCCTGGAGCTTTGCAGTGTCTGCAATGGAAGACACTGTCATGCAGATTCGGGTGTCATCTGCAAAGGAAGACACGGTGCTGTGGCTGACATCCTTGTCTATGTCGGATATGAGGATGAGGAACAAGATGGGAGCGAGTACTGTGCCTTGTGGAACAGAGCTTTTCACCGTAGCTGCCTCGGACTTTACTCTGTTGACGACTACTCTCTGTGTTCTGTTAGTGAGGAAATTATAGATCCATCGACCGACTTTTCCTGTTATTCCTTTAGCACACATTTTGTGCGCTATTACGCCATGGTCACACTTGTCGAAGGCTTTTGCAAAGTCTGTATATATTACATCTGCATTCTTTTTGTCTTCTAGTGCATTTAGGACCTTGTCGTAGTGATCCAATAGTTGAGACAGACAGGAGCGACCTGTTCTAAACCCATGTTGCCCTGGGTTGTGTAACTGATGGGTTTCTAGATGGGTGGTGATCTTGCTTCTTAGGACCTTTTCAAAGATTTTTATGATATGGGATGTTAGCGCTATTGGTCTGTAGTTATTTGCTGTTGCTTTACTGCCCCCTTTGTGGAGTGGGGCTATGTCTGTTGTTTTTAGTAACTGTGGGACGACCCCCGTGTCCATGCTCCCTCTCCATAGGATGGAAAAGGCTCGTGATAGGGGCTTCTTGCAGTTCTTGATGAACACAGAGTTCCATGAGTCTGGCCCTGGGGCAGAGTGCATGGGCATGTCATTTATCGCCTGTTCGAAGTCATTTGGCGTCAGGATAACATCGGATAGGCTTGTGTTAATCAAATTTTGTGGCTCTCTCATAAAAAATTCATTTTGATCTTCGACTCTCAGTCTGGTTAGCGGCTTGCTAAAAACTGAGTCATATTGGGACTTGAGTAGCTCACTCATTTCCTTGCTGTCATCTGTGTAGGACCCATCTTGTTTAAGTAGGGGCCCAATACTGGACGTTGTTCTCGATTTTGATTTGGCATAGGAGAAGAAATACTTTGGGTTTCTTTCGATTTCATTTATGGCTTTTAGTTCTTCCCGCGATTCCTGACTCCTAAAGGATTCTTTTAGCTTAAGTTCGATGCTTGCTATTTCTCTGACCAGTGTCTCCCTACGCATTTCAGATATATTGACCTCTTTTAGCCGCTCTGTTATTCTTTTCCGTCGCCTGTAAAGGGAGCGCCTGTCTCTTTCTATTTTACATCTACTCCTCCTTTTTCTTAGAGGAATAAGCCTTGTGCATACATCGAGTGCCACCGAGTTAATCTGTTCTAGGCATAAGTTGGGGTCTGTGTTGCTTAGTATATCTTCCCAGCTTATATCGGTTAGGACTTGGTTTACTTGGTCCCACTTTATGTTTTTGTTATTGAAGTTGAATTTGGTGAATGCTCCCTCGTGACTAATCTCATTATGTCGGTCTGGGGCTCCGCGCATAC
Organism: Cherax quadricarinatus; assembly: GCF_038502225.1. Taxonomy (NCBI): domain Eukaryota; kingdom Metazoa; phylum Arthropoda; class Malacostraca; order Decapoda; family Parastacidae; genus Cherax; species Cherax quadricarinatus. The sequence continues at coordinate 1,177,342 of NC_091350.1, forward strand.
ATGACTGAACCTCAATTATGTTGTGATCTGAGTATATTGTTTTTGATATGGTCTCATTTCTTATCAGATCATCATTGTTAGTGAAGATGAGGTCTAGTGTATTCTCCAGTCTAGTAGGCTCTATTATTTGCTGGTTTAAATTGAATTTTGTGCAGAGATTTAAAAGCTCGCGTAAGTGTGAGTTTTCATCAGAGCTGCCTCCTGGTGTTATTACTGCAACAATATTATTTGCTATGTGCCTTGTGGAACAGAGCTTTTCACCGTAGTCGCCTCAGACTTTACTCTGTTGACTACTACTCTTTGTGTTCTGTTTGTGAGGAAATTATAGATCCATCTACGAACTCTTCCTGTTATTCCTTTATCACGCATTTTGTGTGCTATTACACCATGGTTACACTTGTCAAGGGCTTTTGCAAAGTCTGTGTATATTACATTTGCATTCTGTTTGTCTTCTAGAGCATCCAGGACCTTGTCATAGTTGTCCAGTAGTTGGGACAGACAGGAGCGACCGACAAGGGTGGAAATACCGGACGTGTTTACTTAAACCTGTTGTCCCCGTTTAGTCGACCGGTGTGGGTGGCATCCTGGCGTACAAGCTTAAAGAACAATAATGGAAATAAGACAGACAGTCTTCGATGAAGCACTGACTTTCTCGGGTTATCTTGGGTAGTTAACACTCCGGGTTAAAAGTGCCAACAAAATCTTATCTTATATCAGTAGTTGCATGAATCTTTTCCTAGTTATAGTACACCAGTATCATAAATTTCAAGGCGATCGGGTGAGGCGTTCTCAAGCTATGAAGGAAAACCTTGGAAGAAGAAAAAAAATCAGGAACCAGATTGGAACTTCCATGTTATTTCATGATAAATTTCTGTAAATAATTTACCTTTTGTATTATTAAACCTCATAACTATGAATGGAAAGTAGTAACATTGACTACTGAGGCTAAATCTACATAAAACACTGTTTTAGTGGACATAAAACGCTGTTTTATGTGACTATGTAATCCCTTTTCAGAAATTTGTCACATTTCGTGAATTCCCTGAATAATTTTAGGTAAAATTTTACAAAACGTGTAAGACCCCATTGGAAATATTTATTTAACCAGAATTTACACAAGTGCATGCAGCGCTGTATAGCCCTTGTGGCTTAGCGCTTCTTTTTGATTATAATAATAAAAATACACAAGTGCAAATACACAAGTTTTAGGGTGATTATAATTGTTTTACATTGTAACATGTGTGTAAATTACCTAGGATAAGGCCACGAAAATTATTGGAGAATAAGTGACCTGAGTTCAAACCTAAAACAACATGAAGGACAAGGCTAGTAGACTTCCGCGTAGGTATTGATGGAACGTGGCTGTCTCTCTGTACCCTCTTCCTGCGGTAACAATCAGTGTGGAATATTTCCTATTTTCTTTTCCTGAAACGTTCGTGTTCATCACACGTTGCCCATTGCTGGATAATGGACCACAGCGGCACCATACTGAGCTCTTTTGTAGGTAACCTAAACACCTGTTGTTGTTGACTCAGATAAGGGTGTGTATGGATTCACTTACTTGTGCACTCTTATTTGTGGTGTCATGGGTAGATTCTCTGAACCTGACCCCGCCTGTTAACTTGCCACTTGCCAGATTAATTTTTTCGTAGTCTCATGGGCCTTATATCTATACCAGCTATACTGCCCCAATAGAAATAAGTCACTGTCTGATTTTTTTGAGGGTTATCATAGGTAATTTTCACATATGTCACTATGTATGACAATTGTATTTATTCGTACATGTACCTAAATAAACTTATAGCCTAGCCTTAGTCCAGCAGTAACGCTATCTTTAATTTACTGGTCTTGTTACTGTGTCCATAGATATGTTTAACTTGACACATTTCATGATGATAATAATAATAAAACTAATTATATCTTTATTTCTATAAGTACATGCACAAGGTATACAGGCCTACCTAACATCAATGACATACCGCTGTATAGAAAGTCCCTTATTATGCTCAGCATTTCCCGCAAATTAGGTCAACTTTTGTCCCAGGACGCGACCCACTCCAGTCGACTAACACCCAGGATGTGACCCACACCAGTCAACTAACACCCAGGTACCCATTCTACTGATGGATGAGCATGGACAACAAGAACAGCAGATCTACTAGTTCCTATCTCTACTGTCATACTTCTTCAGGCTCCTTTGCTAATTCCTTCCTAATATATTCGCATGCTTTTATTTGGAAAAAAATAAATTATACTCAACATTCTCTTGTTTACTTAATTCATTAACTTCGCCATGCTCCTGGAGATCTATGGAGCCTAAAGCTGTATAATCCTACGGGTTTAGTGCTTCCCTTTGATTATAATACTAATAACATGGAGCCTAAATGTAATTCCCAACAAGGTATGCATAATTCATTCCCAATATAAAGTATTTTAGTGAATGTAAGACAGCCCATGGCTTCATTTTTTTTTTATTTATTTATTTATTTATTTATTTCCAATTTGTGCACACATACAGAGGTACAAAAAAATACAGATAAGAGCAGTATGCCAAAGCCACTTATACTATGCATAGCATTACGGGCTGGCTTAAAATTAACTTAAGATTAACTAAGCAATGATTATTATTATTATTATAATCAAAAAGAAGCGCTAAGCCACAAGGACTATACAGCGCTGCTACTAAGCAATGATGAAATCAGTGATAAAACATTAATGTAAACAGATAACTATAAAGCACAAGTGAGTATTACAAAGACAGGTCATATGGTTGCATTCAGTTAGGTAGTGATTCTGTTAGGTAGTGTATTTAAAAAATAATAAAGTTAGATTGGGTTTTAGGTTTAACATTTATGTGATATAATTGTGAGAAACATTTAAGATATACAATTTATAATGTTCAGTTATTCAGTATTTATTTGGTTTTGGGTGAGTAAGTAATCTTTGAGAAGAGACTTGAATTTATAAACAGGTTGTGTTTCTTTTATATTTACAGGTAATGAATTCCAGATTTTAGGGCCTTTTATGTGCATTGAGTTTTTGCATAGTGTGAGATGGACACGAGGAACATCAAAGAGTGATCTGTGCCTTGTGTTATGGTCATGTGTTCTGTTGAGGTTGGCAAGGAGATGTTTGAGGGGAGGGTTAATATCAGAGTTAAGTGTTCTATGTATGTAATAGGTGCAGTAATAAGTATGGATGTTTTGTATGGTGAGTAGGTTTAGTGTATTGAATATTGGTGGAGTGTGCTGCCTGTAGTGAGAATTTGTTATCATTCTAACTGCAGCCTTTTGTTGGGTAATTAGTGGTCTGAGATGGTTAATTGTTGTTGAGCCCCATGCACAAATTCCATAGGTGAGATAGGGGTAAATAAGAGAGTGATATAGGGCCAGGAGGGCTGACTGTGGAACATAGTACCGTATCTTCGATAGTATGCCTACAGTCTTGGAAATTTTCTTAGAAATTTGATGTATATGTGTATGAAATTTGAGTCTATTATCAAGGTGGATTCCTAAGAATTTTCCCTCTGTTAGTTTTGTGATAGGTGATCCATTTATCATTATGTTAAGAGGGACATCTGTAGCTCTGTTACCAAACTGAATGAAGTAGGTTTTGTCAATGTTTAGTGTAAGTTTGTTAGTCCTCATCCAGGTAGATATTTTCTGTAATTCGGTATTTACAGTATTGGCTAGCGTGACTGGGCTCGGGTGAGAGAAGACGTATGTAGTGTCATCTGCAAATAGTGTGGGTTTGAGTAATTGCGAAGCATTTGGAAGGTCATTTATGTATAGGAGAAAGAGAAGAGGGCCAAGGACACTTCCCTGTGGGACACCAACTGTAATTGGTTGTGCAGAAGAGTTTGCCCCATTTGCGTACACATATTGGCTTCTGTTGCTGAGGTAAGACTTGAGGTAGTTGAGGGAGTGCCCTCTTATACCATAGTGTGACAATTTTACGTGGAGCAAGTCATGGTCAACTGTATCAAAAGCTTTACGTAAGTCAATGAAGATCCCCAGTGGGACTTCTTTTTTCTCTATTGCAGTGTATATATGTTCTAGCATGTGTATAATAGCATCATTAGTATTTTTATTAGGCCTGAATCCAAATTGGCAGGGGTTGAGTATGTTTTGGGAGATAAGGTAGGAGTAGATTCGTTTATGAATTAATTTTTCGAAGATTTTTGAGAGAGGGTGTAAGTTGGATATTGGCCTATAGTTATTCAACTCTGTTTGGTCTCCTCCTTTGTGGATCGGGGTGACCCTTGCTATTTTGAGTACTGTAGGGAAGGTGGAGGATTCAATGGATTTGTTAAAGAGTGTTGCAATGATTGGTGATAGCACTTGTGAAACTTTTTTGTATATAAGGGGTGGTAAGGTATTTAAATCTCCTGCCTTGTTTTTTAGTGCGTTGATAATAAGGGAGACTTCGTATGGGTTAGTCGGAGCTAGGAACAGTGTGTTCGGGTAGTTGCCGGTGAGGTAGTCATTTGGTGGGGTATCTGAGCTTGGGATTTTATTGGCAAGGTTATGTCCTATAGTGGAGAAGAAATCATTGAGTCTGTTTGCTGTTTCTGTTGGTGGGAGTTGGGGTTCATCTGTTTTTGCTAATTTTATTTCGCTATTTCGTGATATCTTTTTTGTTCCCAGAATTTCTGATAGGGTTTTCCAGGTCTTTTTTATATCACCTCGTAAGTTGGATAATCTGTTCTCATAATACAATTTTTTTGCCCTTCTTATCAGGCTGGTTAGGATTGACGAGTAACGTTTTGTTTGGTCTCTGGTTATGTGACCCATTCTGTACTGTTTTTCATATTGGTGTTTTGTATTTATGGATTTGAGAATGCTGGGTGTTAGCCAGGGACTGTTCAGTCTCTTTGCTGTCATCTGTTTAGTTTTTTTAGGGCAGTGCTTGTTATAGAGGTATTGGGTTTTTTTTTAGAAAATTATTAATACATTCGTCAATATCTGTATAGGTTTCTAGCTCAGTGTGCCAGTCAATGTTTGCTATTGCTGTTGTGAAGTTATTAATGGCTGCCTCATTGTGAAGTCTGAAGGTGACTTTAGTAGTGTCTTGGGGTAGTTTACCAAGAGTTGTTATGAGGAAAGTAGGGTAGTGGTCTGTGGTATTATCTGTAATTATGCCTGATTTTAAAGGGGATATGGTGTTGGTCCAGATGTGGTCAAGTAGGGAAACACTAGTTTCGAATCTATCAATGGTTTTACTGTGTTGTAGGACTAAAACTAGTGCATGGCAATCTATGAACAATCTTATGTGCATTAAGTACATCATTTTTGCAATTCTAACATATACACCATATCTGAGATTATTTCCTTCAACAGTTCCCCTCAAGGAAGGTTCCTTGATGTTGGTGAGGGGCTCTTCCCCCTTATTTATTTATTTATTTATTTATTTATAATTTGAGCACACTTACAGAGGTACAAAAAAAAATACAGATAAGAGCAGCATGCCAAAGCCACTTATACTATGCATAGCATTACGGGCTGGCTTAAAATTAACTTAAGATTAACTAAGCAATGATGAAATCAGTGAAAAACATTAATGTAAACTGATTACTATAAAGCACAAGTGAGTATTACAAAGACAGGTCATATGGTTGCATGCATTGTTGTAAATTCAGTAGAATGGAGTATTCTGTTAGGTAGTGAATTTAAAAAATAATAAAGTTAGATTGGGTTTTAGGTTTAACATTTATGTGATATAATTGTGAGAAACATTTAAGATATACAATTTATAAGGTTCAGTTATTCAGTATTTATTTGGTTTTGGGTGAGTAAGTGATCTTTGAGAAGAGACTTGAATTTATAAACAGGTAGTGTTTCTTTTATATTAACAGGTAATGAATTCCAGATTTTAGGGCCTTTTATGTGCATTGAGTTTTTGCATAGCGTGAGATGGACACGAGGAATATCAAAGAGTGATCTGTGCCTTGTGTTATGGTCATGTGTTCTGTTGAGGTTGGCAAGGAGATGTTTGAGGGGAGGGTTAATATCAGAGTTGAGTGTTCTATGTATGTAATAGGTGCAGTAATAAGTATGGATGTTTTGTATGGTGAGTAGGTTGAGTGTATTGAATATTGGTGGAGTGTGCTGCCTGTAGTGAGAATTTGTTATCATTCTAACTGCAGCCTTTTGTTGGGTAATTAGTGGTCTGAGATGGTTACTTGTTGTTGAGCCCCATGCACAAATTCCATAGGTGAGATAGGGGTAAATAAGAGAGTGATATAGGGCCAGGAGGGCTGACTGTGGAGCATAGTACCGTATCTTCGATAGTATGCCTACAGTCTTGGAAATTTTCTTAGAAATTTGTTGTATATGTGTATGAAATTTGAGTCTATTATCAAGGTGGATTCCTAAGAATTTTCCCTCTGTTAGCTTTGTGATAGGTGATCCGTTTATCATTATGTTAAGAGGGACATCTGTAGCTCTGTTACCAAACTGAATGAAGTAGGTTTTGTCAATGTTTAGTGTAAGTTTGTTAGTACTCATCCAGGTAGATATTTTCTGTAATTCGGTATTTACAGTATTGGCTAGCGTGACTGGGCTCGGGTGGGAGAAGACGTATGTTGTGTCATCAGCAAATAGTGTGGGTTTGAGTAATTGAGAAGCATTTGGTAGGTCATTTATGTATAGGAGAAAGAGAAGAGGGCCAAGGACACTTCCCTGTGGGACACCAACTGTAATTGGTTGTGCAGAAGAGTTTGCCCCATTTGCGTACACATATTGGCTTCTGTTGCTGAGGTATGACTTGAGGTAGTTGAGGGAGTGCCCTCTTATACCATAGTGTGATAATTTTACGTGGAGCAAGTCATGGTCAACTGTATCAAAAGCTTTACGTAAGTCAATGAAGATCCCCAGTGGGACTTCTTTTTTCTCTATTGCAGTGTATATATGTTCTAGCATGTGTATAATAGCATCATTAGTATTTTTATTAGGCCTGAATCCAAATTGGCAGGGGTTGAGTATGTTTTGGGAGATAAGGTAGGAGTAGATTCGTTTATGAATTAATTTTTCGAAGATTTTTGAGAGAGGGTGTAAGTTGGATATTGGCCTATAGTTATTCAACTCTGTTTGGTCTCCTTCAACAGTTTTGAAAGCTTTAAGTCTATCTTTACAATGTTGGTTAATTTTATTCACAGCTATTAGTGTACATGGAACAGTAATGCTCGGTGGTCTGGTGGCTAAAACTCGCTTCACACACGGAGGGCCCGGGTTCGATTCCCGGCGGGTGGAAATTCCGACACGTTTCCTTACACCTATTGTCCTGTTCACCTAGCAGCAAATAGGTACCTGGGTGTTAGTCGACTGGTGTGGGTCGCATCCTGGGGGACAAGATTAAGGACCCCAATGGAAATAAGTTACAGTCCTCGATGACGCACTGACTTTCTTGGGTTATCCTGGGTGGCTAACCCTCCGGGGTTAAAAATCCGAACGAAATCTTATCTTATCTTATCTTGACGTGTAATTTCAATAAGCCTGCCATTAACGTTTAATTGTGATGGTCCACTTCTATCACTGGCCGTCTGTATGTGATTTAGAGTGGTTTGATTTCATGATACGTTTTAGTATGCACAAGAATAACTTCAGCATAGTTAACTGTGATATTGCTGGGGGTATTTAGTGTAAATTAAGAACATTGACTACCCAAAACTAAGATGGGTAACCAGTACTTACTCACCATTATTTGTTCTACTATTAGGTTCCCCGAGGCCATCCCACTACGTTAAATTACTACACGTGTGCTTTTGAGAGCACTGGTGAATTTGTTTACTAAAGCTGGGATCCCACAGGTAATTCAGAATTAATACATTAAACAGTGTAGGACTTAATACACCGCCTTTGGGAGTGCCAAGTTGCATTTCCTTAGTATCCCTGAAACAATGAAGCTGAGTTTCTGTTCGTGAGATACCCAAGCATCCACTGAAAAAGTAAACCACCACCAGTGTCTATTTTATCTAGTTTTCATTATAGTCTCCTGGTTCTCTTGTCCTCCACGCGTGTGGGAATGTGTTTGGGGTGGTGTGTGGGCGTTTAGCTTAGTTTAATATGTTTATTATGCACCCCATACCCATCCTGTGGGCGGTAGTCAAAAGATTACACAGGTACATAATGGGTCCAGAGACTGGACCCCAAAGTTTTGATAGCAGAGCAAGATACAAAGGTATTGAATTCCAGGTAGATCTGATCACAATCATGACATGTTAAAAAGATATTTACAGGTTACATAGGTACATAATGGGTCCAGGGACTGGGCGTTTAGCTCAGTTAGGGTTTAACCAATGGGGTCCACTTCCCTTTTCTCTTCCCAGAGAAAATTTTAGTAAGCAAGTAAGTTTATTTAGACACAGATACACATAAGTACAATTATTATTTAGAGTAAATTACCTAGGAAACCCAAAAATGTCAAAGTGACTTATTTCCATTGGAGTTTCTGATTTCAATTGGGGTCCTTGAACAAAGATGACCTTTGCAATAACTTAAGGACCCCCAGTGATAATTTACACATACATTACTATGTATGATAACTGTACTTATGAGGGCCTGTACCTAAATAACCGGTGGGACCTCACAATGTTTATAAAGGACCCCAATGGAAATAATTCACTCCGACTTTTTCACGGGTTATCCTAGATTCTCTACACATATGCTGCTATTTATGGTAATTCTATGTAACTGTATTTGTGTATACCTGAATAAACTTACTTACTATCTATATAACTATATTTGTAACTATACTGTACAACTGGCTAAAGCTCCCGCTTCACACACGGAGGGCCCGGGTTCGATTCCCGGCGGGTGGAAACATTTCGACACGTTTCCTTACACCTGTTGTCCTGTTCACCTAGCAGCAAATAGGTACCTGGGTGTTAGTCGACTGGTGTGGGTCGCATCCTGGGGGACAAGATTAAGGACCCCAATGGAAATAAGTTAGACAGTCCTCGATGACGCACTGACTTTCTTGGGTTATCCTGGGTGGCTAACCCTCCGGGGTTAAAAATCCGAACGAAATCTTACCTTATCTCTTACGATATACTACTCCTTAGTATTAAGTAGAATGTAAGCCAATAATGTTAAGTTGGCCCATAATGCCTAGGCATAATAGAGGCTCTCTTTGCACTGCAACCCACTATTGTATATACACAATCTCAATGTACTGTTTGCAAAGACATTAAATAAATAAAATACATAAAATAAAAATTTGTGTATACCTGAATAAACTTACAGACCCCCTGAAGGAAGGGTTCAGTAAGCCACAAGTTTTAGCGGCCCTTAATAACTCCAACAATAACAACACCGTCTTGTGTGTGAGGGGAAAGCTAAATTCAATAAATTGTTCGTATCTTGAGTAAGAGAAGGCATTTTAACATTATGCAGACGTTAAGAGTTACATATACATGAACTACGTGTGTTAAGAAGACAACTGAAGGTGTTGAGAGGAAGATAATAACATATATCAGGATAACACTGCTCAAAGTTCCGCTGTATTGTCAGGCAAAGTTAAAGTAAGTTTTTTTTTTTCTTTTATTTAGGTTTCATATGTTATATATTTTTTTTTATAGTGGTGTTAAGGGCACACACATATTATGGGCACACATATACATTATTTAAATTTAACTTAGGATAAAGTAATATAGCAAAAAACAGTAGGTGATTGATTTCTGCTGTGACGGAAATAACAGTAGTAGTATTGGTAATAATAATAATAATAATAATAATAATAATAATAATGTAATACCTATATACACGGTGTAATCTAAATGAAGACGTATAGTGAGACCTCCGTGTAACGAATTTTGGATATATAGGACAAAATCTACCGTCAGTCAATTTGGAAGAAATGGACAAATTCCATTGGTCACAGAATTATCAGTTATTGAAAATGAAAATGTTTATTTCCTTTCAAAGCTTATAATGTGTGGTTTACATATTATAAAATATTAATTACAAAGAAGGCTACTAGCATGCCTAGGCATTTCGGGCACACTAATCCTAATTTTTACTCTATATTGACCCACGTTATGGAGCAGTACATTTTAATATACCTTATTGCAATAATGGCAAAACAATCTTTTCTGTGTCCACCAAAGTTTCTATTTCCACCCACCTATCTCCCCACTCCCTAATTAGTGTATTATGTGGAGGGTTTATTGTAACCACTGTATGTAGAAGACAAAAAAGTCACTATAATGTGGTTAGAAAAAATCCCCAGTTGTGAACTGACAATAGTTGAAGACAGACTGAAACATCATCACAAGGTTCCTCGCATGTATGCATATACAGTATTGTATATGAACTAAATAATTATTTTTCACTAATTTTTTCACTGTATTAAGTATGTTGTTAAATTTTATGCAGCTGGAATTGTTCATCAGAAAAATGAGAAGTCCATTAATAAGCTGAAGGCTCTCTGTGTTAAGCAATTAGATATAAGAGCTATTAAGTACAGTAGGCACAAAAATTTGTGAAATTATACTTTTGGGGCTCTAATACGTATAAGAAAATAAAACACATCACTATAAAATACTGTTTGTTACAAATGACAAGTTTAACTTTAATTAAACTTTTCAATTCCTACCAATAGCTTGTTATATTATTCATTTTTACTAATGAGTTTACTGTTATTTTTCAGCAGTCAACATGCCATCAACTACAGATGATGTTCAGCGCCATTCAGTGCATACGTTGGTTTTCCGATCTTTGAAACGGACTCATGATATGTTTTTATGCGATCAGGGAGCTTTGCCTCCAGTTGACGAGTCTTTGGAGAAACTTCGACGGCTAGTAAAGTCCCGGGACCAGTATGGTCCAGTCCTCAACCTAGTAAAGCAGAATAAAAGAAAGGCAGCCACACAAGCTGTTTATGATGGTGAACCTGAAGACCACCCACCCAGGCCAAATAGTGTTACAAATGGCTCTGTGTCGGCTCCCTTGGCTCTTCCACCACCATCAAGCCCCCAGGCTCCCCCTCCACCAGCGCCATCACCAGTCAGCATGGCAGTTGTTCCTTCTCAGATCACTGGTGCTAGTATAGGCCAGCAGTCGCTCGTGCCTCGCCGTGCTCCGACGTTACCAAGACCTAAGTGGCACCCACCTTGGAAACTTGCCCGATAGGTAGTAGGTTGGTAGACAGCAACCACCCAGGGAAGTACTACCGTCCTGCCAGATGACTGTGAAACAAAAACCTGTAACTGTTTTGCATGATGGTAGGATTGCTGGTTTCTTTTTCTGTCTCATAAACACGCTAGATAACAGGGATATCTTGCTACTCCTACTTACACTTTGGTCACACTTCACAGACACGCACATGCATATATATATATACATACATCTAGGTTTTTCTCCCTTTTTCTAAATAGCTCTTGTCCTTTTTATTTCTTCTATTGTCCATGGGGAAGTGGAAAAGAATCTTTCCTCCGTAAGCCATGCGTGTCGTATGAGGCGACTAAAATGCCGGGAGCAATGGGCTAGTAACCCCTTCTCCTGTATACATTTACTAAAAAAGAGAAGAAGAAAAACTTTATAAAACTGGGTTGCTTAAATGTGCGTGGATGTAGTGCGGATGACAAGAAACAGATGATTGCTGATGTTATGAATGAAAAGAAGTTGGATGTCCTGGCTCTAAGCGAAACAAAGCTGAAGGGGGTAGGAGAGTTTCAGTGGGGGGAAATAAATGGGATTAAATCTGGAGTATCTGAGAGAGTTAGAGCAAAGGAAGGGGTAGCAGTAATGTTAAATGATCAGTTATGGAAGGAGAAAAGAGAATATGAATGTGTAAATTCAAGAATTATGTGGATTAAAGTAAAGGTTGGATGCGAGAAGTGGGTCATAATAAGCGTGTATGCACCTGGAGAAGAGAGGAATGCAGAGGAGAGAGAGAGATTTTGGGAGATGTTAAGTGAATGTATAGGAGCCTTTGAACCAAGTGAGAGAGTAATTGTGGTAGGGGACCTGAATGCTAAAGTAGGAGAAACTTTTAGAGAGGGTGTGGTAGGTAAGTTTGGGGTGCCAGGTGTAAATGATAATGGGAGCCCTTTGATTGAACTTTGTGTAGAAAGGGGTTTAGTTATAGGTAATACATATTTTAAGAAAAAGAGGATAAATAAGTATACAAGATATGATGTAGGGCGAAATGACAGTAGTTTGTTGGATTATGTATTGGTAGATAAAAGACTGCTGAGTAGACTTCAGGATGTACATGTTTATAGAGGGGCCACAGATATATCAGATCACTTTCTAGTTGTAGCTACACTGAGAGTAAAAGGTAGATGGGATACAAGGAGAATAGAAGCATCAGGGAAGAGAGAGGTGAAGGTTTATAAACTAAAAGAGGAGGCAGTTAGGGTAAGATATAAACAGCTATTGGAGGATAGATGGGCAAATGAGAGCATAGGCAATGGGGTCGAAGAGGTATGGGGTAGGATTAAAAATGTAGTGTTAGAGTGTTCAGCAGAAGTTTGTGGTTACAGGAAAGTGGGTGCAGGAGGGAAGAGGAGCGATTGGTGGAATGATGATGTAAAGAGAGTAGTAAGGGAGAAAAAGTTAGCATATGAGAAGTTTTTACAAAGTAGAAGTGATGCAAGGAGGGAAGAGTATATGGAGAAAAAGAGAGAGGTTAAGAGAGTGGTGAAGCAATGTAAAAAGAGAGCAAATGAGAGAGTGGGTGAGATGTTATCAACAAATTTTGTTGAAAATAAGAAAAAGTTTTGGAGTGAGATTAACAAGTTAAGAAAGCCTAGAGAACAAATGGATTTGTCAGTTAAAAATAGGAGAGGAGAGTTATTAAATGGAGAGTTAGAGGTATTGGGAAGATGGAGGGAATATTTTGAAGAATTGTTAAATGTTGATGAAGATAGGGAAGCTGTGATTTCGTGTATAGGGCAAGGAGGAATAACATCTTGTAGGAGTGAGGAAGAGCCAGTTGTGAGTGTGGGGGAAGTTCGTGAGGCAGTAGGCAAAATGAAAGGGGGTAAGGCAGCCGGGATTGATGGGATAAAGATAGAAATGTTAAAAGCAGGTGGGGATATAGTTTTGGAGTGGTTGGTGCAATTATTTAATAAATGTATGGAAGAGGGTAAGGTACCTAGGGATTGGCAGAGAGCATGCATAGTTCCTTTGTATAAAGGCAAAGGGGATAAAAGAGAGTGCAAAAATTATAGGGGGATAAGTCTGTTGAGTGTACCTGGTAAAGTGTATGGTAGAGTTATAATTGAAAGAATTAAGAGTAAGACGGAGAATAGGATAGCAGATGAACAAGGAGGCTTTAGGAAAGGTAGGGGGTGTGTGGACCAGGTGTTTACAGTGAAACATATAAGTGAACAGTATTTAGATAAGGCTAAAGAGGTCTTTGTGGCATTTATGGATTTGGAAAAGGCGTATGACAGGGTGGATAGGGGGGCAATGTGGCAGATGTTGCAAGTGTATGGTGTAGGAGGTAGGTTACTGAAAGCAGTGAAGAGTTTTTACGAGGATAGTGAGGCTCAAGTTAGAGTATGTAGGAAAGAGGGAAATTTTTTCCCAGTAAAAGTAGGCCTTAGACAAGGATGTGTGATGTCACCGTGGTTGTTTAATATATTTATAGATGGGGTTGTAAGAGAAGTAAATGCGAGGGTCTTGGCAAGAGGCGTGGAGTTAAAAGATAAAGAATCACACACAAAGTGGGAGTTGTCACAGCTGCTCTTTGCTGATGACACTGTGCTCTTGGGAGATTCTGAAGAGAAGTTGCAGAGATTGGTGGATGAATTTGGTAGGGTGTGCAAAAGAAGAAAATTAAAGGTGAATACAGGAAAGAGTAAGGTTATGAGGATAACAAAAAGATTAGGTGATGAAAGATTGAATATCAGATTGGAGGGAGAGAGTATGGAGGAGGTGAACGTATTCAGATATTTGGGAGTGGACGTGTCAGCGGATGGGTCTATGAAAGATGAGGTGAATCATAGAATTGATGAGGGAAAAAGAGTGAGTGGTGCACTTAGGAGTCTGTGGAGACAAAGAACTTTGTCCTTGGAGGCAAAGAGGGGAATGTATGAGAGTATAGTTTTACCAACGCTCTTATATGGGTGTGAAGCGTGGGTGATGAATGTTGCAGCGAGGAGAAGGCTGGAGGCAGTGGAGATGTCATGTCTGAGGGCAATGTGTGGTGTGAATATAATGCAGAGAATTCGTAGTTTGGAAGTTAGGAGGAGGTGCGGGATTACCAAAACTGTTGTCCAGAGGGCTGAGGAAGGGTTGTTGAGGTGGTTCGGACATGTAGAGAGAATGGAGCGAAACAGAATGACTTCAAGAGTGTATCAGTCTGTAGTGGAAGGAAGGCGGGGTAGGGGTCGGCCTAGGAAAGGTTGGAGGGAGGGGGTAAAGGAGGTTTTGTGTGCGAGGGGCTTGGACTTCCAGGAGGCATGCATGAGCGTGTTTGATAGGAGTGAATGGAGACAAATGGTTTTTAATACTTGACGTGCTGTTGGAGTGTGAGCAAAGTAACATTTATGAAGGGATTCAGGGAAACCGGCAGGCCGGACTTGAGTCCTGGAGATGGGAAGTACAGTGCCTGCACTCTGAAGGAGGGGTGTTAATGTTGCAGTTTAAAAACTGTAGTGTAAAGCACCCTTCTGGCAAGACAGTGATGGAGTGAATGATGGTGAAAGTTTTTCTTTTTCGGGCCACCCTGCCTTGGTGGGAATCGGCCAGTGTGATAATAAAAAAAAAAAATATCACACAATGCCTAATGATACATTAAATGTAATTGAGGGATAAATTACTAAGTAACTAACAAAAGCCATAAAATTTATTCGCGTACATATCCTCCAAGAACTTTTCATAACAACGAAATAATAAACTCAAGTGAATATTCCATATAACACAATGTTTAATTCCATGATGTACTTAAACTTTTATATTTTATCCTTTACATACAATAAATTTGATAGACAAAATAGCCTTGAGACCTGTTGTATATTTCTACCAAGTGAAATTAAAGGTATATTTTCATTCAGGTTGATGCATAAAAAGGTGCATATGAATTATTTACTAAGTCAGAGCCTCAAAACCATGTATCTCCACTCACTCCAATCTAATATGCTCACACATGTCTGCAGGATTTCCAGTCTCCCAATTTTTTTTTAATTTTAGCACTGAAATTTAATTCATTATTCATAATCTTAATTTATGGTTGAGCAATACACATATTTTCATATTTTTTTTCCAGGTGATTAGACATTATCATGGTCATCTGAGTGCCTGTTATGGATTAGCATTGCATCCAACAATTGATGTCTTAGTTACTTGTGGCCGAGACTCTACGGCCCGCGTATGGGACCTTCGGACTAAAGCAAACATTCATACACTTACTGGTCATACCAATACCATTGCATCAGTTGTATGTCAAGCAGCAGAACCTCAGGTTAGTGTAATAGATTAAAAGAACTTGAAAAAATCACCAGCAATAATTCAAGTGCTTTATACAGTAGAATTTTTTTTATTATTATTCTTCTATTCACTCCCATCTAACAGACAGATTACGGTTGCTAAATTACTGCATGTGCATATCTATAACTATTGTATGTTTATTACAAACATTGTGTAATTGTACATGTATAATAGTCTGTAAAACTATATACAGTGGTACCCAGATTTCACCCTTAATCCGTTCCAGAAGGTGGTTCTAATTCCGAAAAATGTGAAAACTGAAGCAATATTTCCCATAAGAAATAATGTAAATACAATTAATCCGTTCCAGACACCTAAAAGTATTCACAAAAAATTCATTTTTTAAAGAATAACTATAATTTTACATACAGAAAACAATTATAAATAAATATAAACATTACATACGTTTATTGAAGATTCTTGTTGGAATATGGAAGAAGGCGAGGAGGGGAGAGGGAGTTGGGGTTATTGTTTGGAAGGGGAATCCCCCTCCATAAGGACTTCAGGTATCAAGTCCCTCTCTGGGGTTACTTCCCTTCTTTGTCTTTTACTGGCACTAGGACCAGCTTGAGAGTCACTGGATCCCTATCACACACAAAAAAAAAAAACTGTCCAGAGAGCTCTGTTTCTGGCACCTCTTTAAGATTTACCTGAAGTGGGACAAGGTTTTGTCACTGAACATGTTGCAGATATGGCTTGTTTCAGCTTGGTCAGGGTGATATTTTTCAACAAAACTTTGCAACTCATTCCACTTTGCACACATATCCTTAATCACTGAAGAAGGCACCTTCTTCCCTCTTTCTTCCTCCTCCTCTGAAGCAATTTCCTCAGTTGCAGTCTGTTGCTGTTCCAGTTGATGGTCTTGCAGCTCTTCAGTGGCTAGCTCTTCCCTGTGGTCCTCCACCAACTCTTCCACATCCTGGCCACTCACCTCTAACCCCATGGACTTCCCCAAAGACACAATACATTCCACAACAGGCATAGGGTTGACAGGGTCAGCCTCAAGCCCTTCAAAATCCTTCTCTTGGACACATTCTTGCCACAATTTTCTCCAAGCAGAGTTCAAAGTCCTGGAAGTCACTTGCTGCCAAGCCTTACCTATAAGGCTTATGCAATGGAGGATATTGAAGTGATCCCTCCAGAACTGTCTTAGAGTCAGTTCAGTGTTGAAGTCACTTCAAAACACCTTTGAAACATTGCTTTAGTGTAGAGTTTTTTGAAGTTAGAAATGACCTGCTGGTCCATGGGCTGGATGAGAGGAGTGGTGTTAGGAGGTAAGAACTTCACTGTTATAAAATTGAAGTCCCTAAACAATTGGTCTTCCAAGTCTGGAGGATGAGCAAGAGCATTGTCCAGTACCAGGAGGCGCTTGAGTGGCAATTTATTTTCCAGGAGGTATTTTTTCACACTTGGGCCAAATACTTCATAGACCCAGTCAATGAAAATATGCCTCATGGTCCATGCCTTATTATTAGCTTTCCACATCACACATAATTTACTCTTCATGACATTGTTTTTCTTGAACACACTGGGATTTTCCGAGTGATACACCAGTAAAGGCTTCGCTTTGAAATCCCCACTAGCATTAGCACAGAACAAGAGAGTTAGCCTGTCTTTCATAGGCTTGTGTCTTGGCAGTGCCTTTTCCTCCTGCATGATGTAGGTCCTCTTTGGCATTTTCTTCCAAAAGAAGCCTGTTTCATCACTATTGAACACTTGTTGGGGAGGAATCCTTCAGCCTCTACGTAATCCTTGAATTCATGCACGAATTTTTCAGCCGCACATTTGTCTGAACTTAAAGCCTCACCATGTATGCCACTTCTCTTCTTGAATCTCTCGAACCAGCCTCTGCTGGCCTTAAATTCGCTAACACCACCACTTGTTTCAGGCATTTTCTCTACAAGATCCACATGTAACTGCCTTGCCTTTTTGCAAATGATCGACTCCACAGCACTGTCTCCCACTAATTGTTTTTCGTTGCTCCACATCTTCAACTACTTGTGACCTCTGTTTCGTTAGCATATTCACCCCTTTCGCAGCTTTAGCTTCCTTGATTTCTACTTTCTTTGCCAGGATGGAAAAGATTGTTGATTTTGACTTCCCATGCATCCTAGCAAGCTTGGCTAAACGTATGCCACTCGTATTTTTCTGCAATCTCTTTCTTTAATTCTATTGTGTTTCTCAGTTTCTTTAACAAAGGACTGGCACTAGGAACTTTCTTTGGGTCCATGGTGGCTTATTTCACAGTCACAATCAATAAACAAGCACAAAAATTGCGAAATGTTTTGGATGAATGCTCACTCAAGCAGCGACAGAACCAGACTGACGGCGCCCCCCAGGCAAGGGGACGCGTATGGTACATGCAATTCCCGGGCCAAGATCTGAAATTCGAGAAGGGAAGCATAAAAGGATGGTAAAGGAACTGGGAAGGATATGTAAAAAAAAAAAAATGGTAGTTGAAAGTTAATGCAGAGAAGAGCAGGGTGATGAGAATAGGTACATATAAGATTCAAAGATTAGTGAAAAAGATGAAAGGCAGGAGAGTGGAGGATGTGAGCAATTTATACATTTGGAAGTGGATGCATGAAGAACTTCATGGATCAGTGAACTAATGAGAAACCTGTAGGAATATTGAAATGTCTGGAAAGAATTTTGTTGATTAACCTTAGGATACACTATTCACTGGTTTCACCTCTTACACAGGTAGTATTTTTATAGGAAAACATGCTAGGTCTCGGTAAATGTGTTTTAAAAGAATAATATGAATATTCTTATCTGCTGTGACAAGTGAATACAAATAGGTAGCAGATCAATCATCCACTTAGTGAATACAAGATCGATCCTCCACCATGCCATGTGCTGGATGATCTGCATGAGTTTAGTCCTTTAAATAATTAAATGAAAATAGCCAAAATAAATATGACAGACATTATATTTCTGCATTATGGCTTGCCAGTCAGTCTGTTGATGTAAGTTGGAATGCTACCCAAATAACCCCCACACAGGAGAAACTTATGATGACATTTTGGTCCAACTTGGATCAAAATGTCATCATAAGTCATAACTAGTCAGTATGTGACAAGTTAATGGTCCAACTTGAACAAAACATCATCATACGTCTCTTTTTTCAAGTCACAGTATTGTGGCTTTTTGTCTTTTCAGATCTCTACTTACCCACCCTAGATGTGAGGCACCACTAGCTTAGGATTTCTGAAACTAATCATAATAACATCTTATTTCAGTATGCTCTCTAGCCTGTACAACTTAATATTTTGTCATTATGTAAATTTCCACAGCTTCAGCTTGTTCTGGTGCAGACCTTTATACTGTTCTATAATGAAACCAAAAGTCTAGATCTCAAGATGCCTTATATTAAGCAGTTTTACCTGTAACTTTAGGAAGAAATATTTTAATTTAAAATGAGTTCAGAAGTTCTGACACACTCTGTACTTCCTCCAGTGGTATGTGCTTGCTCAGATTATTTTTTATTCTTCCTACAAATTCTTTTTTCTCAATGTAAATAAAAATGTAATTACTTCATTTAAGTGATAGAATTATTTGCAAAATGTTCCAAGTGCTCCTACAAACGTAATTAACTTTTAAAGGCAGTTAGAAGAGATTCATTGCTTAGCGGACACATCACTGGCACTAAGCATTTAGAGAGATTATGGGCAAGTCTCGGTACAACTGTTTTCCTTGTTTTTTACTTGGAGCACCTAACCTCCATTAATTGTTTTAGGTTGCATAGCCTATAATCTCTACAGTGTAAAAAAAAATCTTAAGTTTTTTCTTTAGGTCACCACCTTATACTTACTGAC
The DNA here is from genome assembly GCF_038502225.1 of Cherax quadricarinatus. NCBI lineage: Eukaryota > Metazoa > Arthropoda > Malacostraca > Decapoda > Parastacidae > Cherax > Cherax quadricarinatus. The sequence continues at coordinate 1,196,597 of NC_091350.1, forward strand.
TCATAGGATCATATTAGTCTTTGATTTTATCAGATATGTTGAAGACTCGTTTTGTGAAGCTCATTGTTTTTGGCAGGTAATCACTGGCTCTCATGATTTTACTATACGTTTGTGGGACTTGGCTGCTGGCAAGAGTACATGTACGTTGACCCACCACAAGAAGAGTGTTCGATCCTTAGCTGTTCACCCAGAACTTTATATGTTTGCGTCAGGGGCACCCGATAACATCAAACAATGGAAATGTCCTGAAGGGAAGTTTGTTCAGGTAAGGCTGGTTTTTTTTGGTGAAGGGCTCTTGATCCAAGGAATAGGAGCTACTTTCCCCTTCTTCAAATCAAACCTAATTTCCTCCCATTCCTTACATTCCCTAAGCACTGTATAACCCTTTACAAGGCTTTCCTTCAAATATAAAAATAAAATAAGGAAATTGTCAAAAAGGGTATTAATAAATAATACAAAGATTCAAGTTGTGTATTTTTAAGGGATATTGTGTGATCAGCTCATGAAAAATGTAGAATGGGTTGAAATATTTATTAAAAGTAACGAGAGATATCATTTCATTGTGTTTTTGTTAAAAATCAGTAAAGAAAAAAGTGTATGTAGTTCCATATTAGCTGTTCTGGCATTATTTATTAATGTAGTTAATAAATATAGAAACCCTAGGTAGTAGGTTGGTAGACAGCAACCACCCAGGAAGGTACTGCTGTCCTGCCAAGTGAGTGTAAAATGAAAGCCTGTAATTGTTTTACATGATGGTAGGATTGCTGGTGTTTTTTGTCTCATAAACATGCAAGATTTCAGGTATGTCTTGCTACTTCTTCTTACACTTAGGTCACACTACATATACATGTACAAGCATATATATACACACCCCTTTGGGTTTTCTTCTATTTTCTTTCTAGTTCTTGTTCTTGTTTATTTCCTCTTATCTCCATGGGGAAGTGGAACAGAATTCTTCCTCCGTAAGCCATGCATATTGTAAGAGGCGACTAAATTGCTGAGAACAAAGAGCTAGTAACCCCTTCTCCTGTACAAATTACTAAATGTAAAAGGAGAAACTTTCGTTTTTCCTTTTGGGCCACCCCGCCTCGGTGGGATACGGCCGGTGTGTTGAAAGAAAGAAGTTCCATATTAGCTGTTCTGGCATTATTTATTAATGTAGTTAATAAATATAGAAACCCTAGGTAGTAGGTTGGTAGACAGCAACCACCCAGGAAGGTACTGCTGTCCTGCCAAGTGAGTGTAAAATGAAAGCCTGTAATTGTTTTACATGATGGTAGGATTGCTGGTGTTTTTTGTCTCATAAACATGCAAGATTTCAGGTATGTCTTGCTACTTCTTCTTACACTTAGGTCACACTACATATACATGTACAAGCATATATATACACACCCCTTTGGGTTTTCTTCTATTTTCTTTCTAGTTCTTGTTCTTGTTTATTTCCTCTTATCTCCATGGGGAAGTGGAACAGAATTCTTCCTCCGTAAGCCATGCATATTGTAAGAGGCGACTAAATTGCTGAGAACAAAGAGCTAGTAACCCCTTCTCCTGTACAAATTACTAAATTTAAAAAGAAAAACTTTCGTTTTTCATTTTGGGCCACCCTGCCTTGGTGGGATACGGCCGGTTTGTTGAAAAAAAAAAAATATAGAAACACTAAATTCAACAAATAAAGTACTTGAAAGGGAGGCAGTAGGCATATTGTTGATGATCTGTTGCTGTAGGTTGAAAAATATTTAAAAAATATGGAAGAATCATTGGATTTTACTTTTGAGATTCAGAAGCTATTCTTTTATCATGGGATTCGAAGGTTATTAAGTCAGGAAACATCTGCATTTTAACCATTACCATTACATATAGTACATGCTTACAATTGATTTTCCCTTCTAAGGAGAGACCCTGGTGCTGGTGAAATTCTCTTGATCACATGAATTGGACCTACTTTATCTTATCTTGTTTTGTCTTACCTTTGCATTTTTTGGATCATATCTGATTTCATCTCATTCCCTAGACATTGTATGACCTTTATAGTTTTAGTGCTTCCCCATAAATGCAGTTATAGGTTTAACTTAGTTGCTTTATTGCTAGGATACTAAAAAAAGTATTTAGAACTCGAATTCTTTTGTAGCTCATTGAGTATTGCGGTCTTCCATATACTATGCTTATTTTGATACATTATTATATATGAATAACTTTTACAGAACCTGACAGGCCACAATGCTATAGTCAACTGCCTGGCAATGAACCGAGAAGGGGTTCTAGTGTCTGGAGCAGACAATGGCACCCTCTATTTCTGGGATTGGCGGACGGGATATAACTTCCAGAAACTCCAGGCACCGGTGCAACCAGGTGAGGAGGATGTTTTGTATGTAGTGAGTGTGATGTTCATTTATAGACCATAGTCAATATTGGTTCAACACTGAAGGAAATATCACACTTGTAGTAGAAAGACACAAAATGCAACACCCTCTAGATTAGACCTCACCTGACCTGAACCTGAACCTGACCCCTATGCTTTATGTACTGTTGATTTTGTGTTCTTTGTATATATTTAATGAAAATCCCTGTGGCAAAAATGTATTCATAAAAAGCTCTTTGCTCAGTTCAGTTATTATTCCACAGAAATGGTGGCTTTTTTCTTCTTTCAACAAACTGGCCATATCCCACCAAAGCAGGGTGGCCCAAAAAGAAAAACAAAAGTTTCTCTTTTTAACTTTAGTAATGTACAGGAGAAGAGGTTACTAGTCCCTTGCTTCTGTCATTTTAGTCGCCTTATATGACAAACATGGCTTACGGAGGAAGAATTCTGTTCCATTGCCCCGTGGAGAAATGGTCACTTTATAGTTCTTAATTTTTTTCAGTTTGATTAACCATCTATTTGTATGCATTAGGAGAGGAAAAAGACTACAGCAAATTTTAACTTGAACTTTATGAAGGGTACCAAAAACTAATATAAATTGAGTTCTTGATTAATAGTGTAATTAAATTAATGTTAAAATTAAAATTAGATGTTAAGTTGGACATATACTAAAGTAGTGTTCTGAATGAATTGGCTAGAAAGAGTAAGGATATGATGCCACAAATGGAAAATTTCTTGTGGTTCTGGGAAGGTTCCCAGGCATTATGCACGTCTCTGTGTGCTTGGACAGTTGTAACACGTGATCTCAGATACCCTGGGTGAGGCTCTGATGCCTTATTGTCACCATTTTGTTACCAACATTTGTCTCTGCCAGACCTGCATGCAGTACTCACTATGATTACTGTGTGCTTTGTGCATTTTCTCTTTTCTGAGGTGCGAAGATATTGTTGGAAATGTCAAAAGGGCTGCAGATTCCCCTGTGAGTAACAACGATAAGAAAAAATAGTGTACAGCAGCCTTTTAATCAAAGTATGCATTGAATATGGAGACTGAAAGCCTACCACTGTTTGTTGTTTTTTGAAGTGCTGATTCAGGTATTCTGACAATGCTGCTGTGCTGCTTTTATTAAAAATATTGTTGTTTTATAAATATTTTACAGTCACTCCTCACTTAGCGATGTACTAGTTTACCAACCGCTCAGAGTCATGACGAGCTCTCCAACCAATGTGCAAACCTTAGTAATGTATATTAGAGTTGATTTCCTCTATTCTGTTTATTACAATATACAGTGCACTACTGTATAAATGTTTAAAAATATACTAAAAATGTTATAAATGGTGCAAAAGTGACATTGAAAAAATATCTAAAGATGACTGACAGAAACCCACTACCAGTTCAGTATGCTCCTCGCTTAACGACCATTTCACTTACCGACCTATTCCTAGGAATGGAACTCGGTCATTAAGTGAGGAGAGGCTGTGTAAAATTACTTGCTGTATAAGCTGTATGTGGAATATATTTGATATTTGTGTTTAGACTTTGGTCCCATCCCTAAATCCAAAATCCAGAAAATTCTGAAATCCAAGGCACTTCTGTCCCCAAGCATTCCGGATAAGGAATACCCAGTCTGTACCTGGATTTGAGCAGCATTATTCTTATGTAATACAAGCCCTCAAATTTTCCACTTTTCACAACTCTAATTATATAACTTGGAAAGGAAATCTGAGATGATGCTTCACTTCATACTAGACTTTAATCAAGTTGTCAGTCCAGGATGGACCAAAAGGTTCTTTGAAGTTTCCTCTCCATATTGTGGGTTGATTGTGAATTGTTCCAGCCACGGTGCTTGACTTACTCTTTCACTTTTAAGTCAGAAAGAATGAAAGGCACAATACCATGACTGGAGCAATACACGAATAACCCGCACATAGGAGAAAATAACTTATGATGACATTTTGGTCCGACTTGGACTATTAACTAGTCACACACTAGTTGGACTGAAAGAGTCATAATTTTCTTTCTCCAGTGTGTGAGTTATTTGTCTATTGATTCAGAAGTATTATTATTATTATTATTATTATTATTATTATTATTATTATTATTATTATTATTATCAAAACTAAGCAAAACCCGACAAGGGCCATACAGTGCTGATATTGATTCAGAAAGATTATAAACTGCATTTCATACGAGGTGGTTCATATGGATGACTTCCAGGAAAATTCATATTTATCTTCTTCTTCATACACACTATTCCATTTTTGGCAGTTGAAATCTCAAAGAAAAATTATATTTGTTATTGTATTTACAAGTTGATTAACATAATTTTAATTTCTTCTTTGAATTCTGAAAGCTTTTTACAGTATTTGGCATTTAGCATAAATGAATGCTAATTTCAGGATGTCTTATTTGACTGTTAAGGGTTTAGTCCTTTCCATAAAAATAAAAATAATTCTGGTTGATTTTTGATTCATCATGTTAATCTGCATAAAAACAATTCATCAGAACATGGTACCACCTCTATATAATTTTGAAGATCATATAGCAGTGATAGAATTTTTATAGTTTATTATTATTATTATTATCATAATTAAGTGCTAAACCCACAAGGGTCATACAGCGCTGTGTAGTTTATTCTTTCTTTCAACACACCGGCCATATCCCACTGAGGCGGGGTGGCCCAAAAGGAAAAACAAAAGTTTCTCCTTTTACATTTAGTAATATATAAAGGAGAAGGGGTTACTAGCACCTTGCTCCTGGCATTTTAGTCGACTCTTACAACACGCATGGCTTACAGAGGAAGAATTCTGATCCACTTCCCCATGGAGATAATAGGAAATAGACAAGAACAAGAACTAGAAAGAAAATAGAAGAAAACCCAGAGGGGTATGTATATATATATGCTTGCACATGTATGTGTAGTGTGACCTAAGTGTAAGTAGAAGTAGCAAGACCTACCTGAAATCTTGCATGTTTATGAAACAGAAAAAAGGACACCAGCAATCCTACCATCATGTAAAACAATTACAGGATTTCGTTTTACACTCACTTGGCAGGACGGTAGTACCACCCTGGGCGGTTGCTGTCTACCAACCTACTACCTAGTAGTTTATTATATTATTTATATTCTAATTGTAAAAAAGATTCAATGATCATTGGGCTTTATTTTCACAGGTTCTATGGACAGTGAAGCCGGGGTGTTTGCCATGACATTTGATCAGAGTGGCTCACGGCTAATTACCTGCGATGCAGACAAAACTATCAAGATTTACAAGGAAGATGACACTGCAGTAAGTTTTCTGGCCTTTTTAATGATCCACATAATACTTTTTAAAACCTTCATTTTGTCAATTTTATCATAGGTGCATGCTGTTACATCTTTTTTTTTTAAACCTTCAGCATGTCGATTTTATTATAGTTCATCAGCTGCATTCCATGACATCTTTTTTAAAATCTCTAGTTTGTCGATTTTATTATACAGCCTCTCCTCACTGAACGATGGAGTTCCGTTCCTAAGACCACATCGTTAAACAAATTCATCACTAAGTGAGGAGCACACTATAATGGTAGTGGGTTTGTGTCAACCATCTTTGATACTGTTTTAATGTCATCTTTGCACCATTTATAACATTTCTGGTATAATTTTAAATGTTTATACAGTAGTGTACTGTATATTGAAATAAACAGAATAGAGGAAATCAGTTCTAATATACATTATTTAGGTATAAATACTGGTCAGAGAGCCCGTCATAAGTCCAAGGCGTCGGTAAATGATTACGTCGCAAAGTGAGTAGAGGCTGTAGTCAGTCAACTGCATTCTGTGACATCCTAGGAGACGCCCTATTTACCTGTTGTACAAAACCTCAATGCTTGGCTCTCTTGAGTTATCCACATTGTGCAGTTTCCATGCTATTGAAGTATGATCTGCCTTTCAAGTTAAGCTTAATTTTTCTGTATAAGTGATATCACAGAATTTCACATAATTTTTTTTTTTTAGGCAAGAAGTTATTGAGACTTGAAACCTTACAACCTTACTGTAGAAATCATTACTAATTAAGCACTTTGGAGAATTCCTGGGATTAGGACATTGTTAATTTTGCATCTAGGTTTTTGTGCAAGATATCTGTCTTGAGCAGTACTTTTCATCTAGGAATAGAGACATTGTTAAAAATAGTGTGAAAGATAAATAACATACAGTATTAAGATTTGCATGTTTGTATATTTGTTCAGCCACCACTAATGTAATATCTATTTTTGCCTCTGTATAATAGACATGAAATCTCAGTATAAGGGACTAATAGGGGTAAAGGGTGTCAGTTTAAATAAAAATCCATTGTATTGAAATCCCCAGTGCACCGATGTCCATTGTATGGAGAGCCTTTGGGCAAAACCTCAATATAGCATACTTGGTCCATTGTATGGGGAGCCTAGTGGACACACACACCTCTGCTGACGGAAAATCTTTATACAGTAGACTTAGACCATTGTATGGGAAGCGTACCACATGCACACATAACAACTAACAGTCTTGGTCCATTCCATCAATCATATATCCAGCCAAATATTTTTTCTGTCATACCTTTTATCCATCATACAGTAACTTGCTGTATCAAAGTTTGGCTGTACAATGGCCCCCTGCTTTACGATCACCTCCCAATGCGACCAATTATGTAAGTGTATTTATGTAAGTGCATTTGTACGTGTATGTTTGGGGGTCTGAAATGGACTAATCTAATTCACAATATTCCTTATGGGAACAAATTCGTTCAGTAATGGCACCTGAACATACTTCTGGAATGAAATAATATCGTAAACCGGGGTCCACTGTATTTACAGATTTGCTTTTTTTTTTTTTTTTTTTTTTTTTTTTTTTTTTTTTTTTTTTTTTTTTTTTTTGCCTCAGTGATGCTCTGTATCTACTTCCCTCCTACAGAGATTTATGAACTCTTCTTAAATACCTTTCATCCTTTCTCCATGACCTTACCAGCTCTCTCCAGACCTTGACTTTCACTTTTAATACTCCACATACATTCTAATTTCTGCATTTTTTATTTTCTGCTGAATGTTCACATCATACAAGAAATTTTCATACTTTTCTGGCCAGTTAATAAAAATGGGCATTAACTATTTCTACTTATTGATTTTTATTTTGCTTTCCTGTGATACTAATGTATCCACTTTTTTTTTTCAGTCTGAAGAGACACATCCAGTCAACTGGAGGCCAGAAATTTTGAAGAGGAGGAAGTACTAGATGTATCTTTAGAGTCACTGTCCTCTTTTAATAGTGGATGAAGCAAGTTAGACATTTTAGGAATCCATCTGAAAAATGTGCTATAAAGTCTTGTAAGTTTTCTATTGCTTTATACAGTAGTATATGTCCTGTTTAGGAAATAAATATGGATAAATTTCCTGTAATTGCAGTTTTGTAAGTAGCCTTATAGTGTCTTCTTAGTGACCGCTGCAGCACTTTATTAATATTAATAAAGTATCTTCACCTGTCAACACATTGGTGGTATGTTCACACACAATGGAATAAAATTCTATCACTACTCTTATACAGTAGCAAGCACTATATTACAGCATAATTTCTATTGAGTTTTTCAGGTTATCCATTTTACATTTTTTAAATATAAGTTGCTTTGGTGCTATTGAAGGGCTAGTGATCCAAGGAACTGGAGCTACTCTGCTTCCTTGAATCAAACCTGAATCCCTCTTATTCCCTAAACCCCTAAGAGTTTAGCGCTTTCCATTGAATATAATCATTACTGGATTCATCAACTTGTCAGTACTGTATATGATAAGCAAAGGCTGCAGTGACGTTAAAAAAATAAATTTAATATAATGGGGAGCCTTTAATTGAGCTATGTGCAGAAAGAGGTTTGGTAATAAGTAATATAGATTTTATGAAGAAGAGGATAAATATACAAGGTATGATATAGCATGTAATGAAAGTAGTTTGTTAGATCATGTATTGGTGGATAAAAGGTTGATGGGTAGGCTCCAGGATGTACACGTTTATAGAGGGGCAACTGATATATCGGATCATTATTTAGTTGTATCTACAGTTAGAGTAATAGGTAGATGGGAAAAGAGGAAAATGGCAACAACAAGCAAGAGGGAAGTGAAAGTGTATAAACTAAGGGAGGAGGAAGTTCGGGTGAGATATAAGCGACTGTTGGCAGAAAGGTGGGCTAGTGCAAGTATGAGTAGTGGGGGGGGTTGAAGAGGGTTGGAATAGTTTTAAAAATGCAGTATTAGAATGTGGGGGCAGAAGTTTGTGGTTATAGGAGGGTGGGGCCAGGAGGAAAGAGGAGTGATTGGTGAAATGAAATGATGAAGTAGAGGGTGTGATAAAAGAGAAAAAGTTAGCTTATGAGAGATTTTTACAAAGATGAAGTGTTGTAAGAAGAGTAGAATATATGGAGGGTGAAGAGAGTGGTGAGAGTGCAAAAGGAGAGCAGATGATAGACTGGGAGAGGCACTGCCAAGAAACTTTAATGAAAATAAGAAAAAATTTTGGAGTTAAACAAGTTAAGAAAGCCTAGAGAATGAATGGATTTGTCAGTTAAAAATAGAGTAGGGGAGTTGGGAGATGGAGGGTTTGGGTAGATAGCGAGAATATTTTGAGGAACTTTTACATGTCGATGAAGAAAGGGAAGCAGTAATTTCATGCACTGGCCAGGGAGGTATACCATCTTTTAGGAGTGAAGAACAGCAGGATGTGAGTGTGGGGGAGGTGCGTGAGGCATTACGTAGAATGAAAGGGGGTAAAGCAGCTGGAACTGACGAGATCAGGACAGAAATGTTAAAAGCAGGGGGGATATAGTGTTGGAGTGGTTGGTATTTTTGTTTAATAAATGTATGAAAGAGGGGAAGGTACCTAGGGATTGGCAGAGAGCATCTATAGTCCCTTATATATAAGGAAGGGGGACAAAAAGAGATTGTAAAAATTATAGAGGAATAAGTTTACTGAGTATACCAGGAAAAGTATACGGTAGAGTTATAATTGAAAGAATTAGAGGTAAGACAGAATGTAGGATTGCAGATGAGCAAGGAGGTTTCAGAGTGGGTAGGAGATGTGTAGATCAAGTGTTTACATTGAAGCATATATGTGAACAGTATTTAGATAAAGGTAGGGAAGTTTTTATTGCATTTATGGATTTAGAAAAGGCATACGATAGAGTGGATAGGGAAGCAATGTGGCAGATGTTGCAAGTATATGGAATAGGTGGTAAGTTACTAAATGCTGTAAAGAGTTTTTATGAGGATAGTGAGGCTCAGGTTAGGGTGTGTAGAAGAGAGGGAGACTACTTCCCGGTAAAAGTAGGCTTTAGACAGGGATGTGTAATGTCACCATGATTGTTTAATATATTTATAGATGGGGTTGTAAAAGAAGTAAATGCTAGGGTGTTCGGGAGACGGGTGGGATTAAATTATCGGGAATCAAATGCAAAATGGGAATTGACACAGTTGCTTTTTGCTGATGATACTGTGCTCATGGGAGATTCTAAAGAAAAGTTGCAAAGGTTAGTGGATGAGTTTGGGTGTGTGTGTAAAGGTAGAAAGTTGAAAGTGAACATAGAAAAGAGTAAGGTGATGAGGGTATCAAATGATTTAGATAAAGAAAAATTGGATATCAAATTGGGGAGGAGGAGTATGGAAGAAGCGAATGTTTATAGATACTACTTGGGAGTTGACGTGTTGGCGGATGGATTTATGAAGGATGAGGTTAATCATAGAATTGATGAGGGAAAAAAGGAGAGTGGTGCATCGAGATATATGTAGAGACAAAAAATGCTATCTATGGAGGCAAAGAAGGGAATGTGTGAAAGTATAGTAGTACCAACACTCTTATATGGGGGTGAAGCTTGGGTTGTGAATGCAGCAGCAAGGAGGCGGTTGGAGGCAGTGGAGATGTCCTGTCTAAGGCCAATGTGTGGTGTAAATATTATGCAGAAATATTGGAGTGTGGAAATTGGGAGAAGGTGTGGAGTTAATAAAAGTATTAGTCAGAGGGCTGAAGAGGGGTTGTTGAGGTGGTTTGGTCATTTAGAGAGAATGGATCAAAGTAGAATGACATGGAGAGCGTATAAATCTGTAGGGAAAGGAAGGTGGGGTAGGGGTCATCCTCGAAAAGGTTGGAAGGGGTAAGGGAGGTTTTGTGGGTGAGGGGCTTGGACTTCCAGCAGGCGTGCATGAGCATGTTCGATAGGAATGGAGACAAATGGTATTTGGAACCTGACGATCTGTTGGAGTGTGAGCATGGTAATATTTAGTGAAGGGATTCAGGAAAACCGGTTATTTTTATATAGCCAGACTAGAGTCCTGGAAATGGGAAGTACAGTGCCTGCACTCTAAAGGAGGGGTTTGGGATATTAGCAGTTTGGAGGGATATGTTGTGTATCTTTATACGTATATGCTTCTAAACTGTTGTATTCTGAGCACCTCTGCAAAAGCAGTGATTATGTGTGAGTGTGGTGAAAGTGTTGAATGATGAAAGTATTTTCTTTTTGGGGATTTTTTCTTTTTTGGGTCACCCTGCCTTGGTGGAGACGGTCGACTTGTTAAAAAAAAAAAAAAAAAAAAAAACACACCATACTTGACTTTTATGCTTAATTCTAATGAAAAATTTAGCTTCCCATCCCTTTGTGCAAACTACATTAATTTTAAGACCTTAACATTGAGATTCTCAGCATCACTTAACATTCCCTATAACTAAAAAGACTGTTTTCTTTATTGTAAATTGTGTGAACTGTATAAAATACATTTCAAATAGACAAAAAACAAAACAAAACAAATGACCGCTATAAATTTTGCATGGTAACCGGCCTACATAGGTCTCTTGAGAGAATGAGTTGCTAGTTGAGGGACAAATCCTCTCCATCACTGCTAGTCAAGGGAAACTATAATCCTAATTCTATACATTGACCCATGACCCTTTTGAATTTAGCACTTAGTTTAGATTGTAATAATAATAATCATCTCATGGAAAAACACTTTAAATCACTGCAAGGATTCTCATTTGTCAGTAGTATACAATACTGCCAAGTTTGAAGACTCGCCAATCAGTAACTTTCAGTTCAATACGGAGATTGTTTGGAAGACAATAGATAAGGTAATAAGTCCATCTGTGTGGTTCTGCAATGCTGAGGGACTGACTACCTCTACTGTTTTACGTATATACTGCAATCTGTATTAAAAGTAAATGGTTGATGAAAAATCTGAATATAGAAAACCAGGTGTTGAACAAACTTCTGATGCGTTGAGGATGGTTGTAACATGTTGGTGTCCCATTCAGAGCTCACAGTTTATTTCAGACTCCTCCTCTAACACCTAGTGCTGTATGACGCACTTCAGTTTAGCACTTTCTTGTGAAGATGATAATACTGTATTATTAATAGTAATACTCCAACACCCTGATGTGCTTGCTTTGTCAGTCATCCTCTCAGATGGTCCCACCTTAAAGAAATTATCAGTATTTATCCGAGAAAAAGTATCACCCTTTCAGGCATGAAAATGGGTGAAGGACAACAGTGCTTCACCAGCTGTGACCCTTATCCTTTCAGCCGACTTCCTTTCCTGACCATCACTTCTCATCCCCCACCTCCATCCGAATTTACATTCGGACAGGCGAAAGTATTTTGCTTTACAAGACAGTGTCAGAAATTCCCCACAATAAGCATTTCATGTGTACTGTAGAAAGTATATAGTAACAGTATCCTACATTATAAATTTGTAGTATTCTATAATCCTTATTAACTGAATGAATCACTCAGGTTTAGCACTTCATGTCATACAGTACAGAGTACAGTACATGTAGAAAATCGCTGAAGAGGCATTTTATCGGTCAAGTCAGACTTAGTCCTGGAGGTGGGAAGTACAGTACCTGCTCTCTAAAAGAAGTGATACTGCAGTTTTTTGTTTTTTTTTAACTAGTGTAGGCAAGAAAGTGATGGAGAGAATGATGAGAGCGTTTCTTCTTTTTCGGGTCACCCTACCTTGGTGGGAAACGGCCAGTGTGTTAATAAAGAACAAAATATAAATCTCATCAATAGCCATATTTTGTTATGGGTATTAACAGGGTAAAGTTTAGCTATATTTTATTTACAAACATAATATTTTCACTTGTTTTCTGGTTATTAACAGGTTGTAATTTAAGTTAATTTTATTAACAAGCATTACAAGTTGCAGAAAACATGTAGGTGTAAAATAATTAATAACAATGACTGGCATGAATACTCTTACATCGCAGTTGAAAAATAAATGATAAAAGTATATAGCAAATGTTTTCAAGAGTTTTAATTCACCACGTCCATAAGTTTTAAGTCACTGCATCCACAATATAATTATCATGTGCTGTAATTAGGCATTGTTTGTTGAAGTATTATCACATTGACACAATAAGCAGATAGTTTCCACCTAGCCAGTGCTTAGCAAAATCGTGTGTGTTAGCATTTCTAGAATGTTTTAGTGTGACTGTCGTTTCTTTTAACAAAAACAAATTGGTAGGACTTGTTTTTTTTTATGCTAGATTTACTACAGTATCTAGACTCCATAGAGTCGCAGAATATATAATACAGTACAATTTTTTCAAGCTTCATGCAAAAGAAAAATGAACACAGTACCTGAAAATTTTCTCCATGTAATTTTACCAATTTTATCAAAATTATTCGAAGCATCAGCCGTTAAGAAGGGTCACCGAAGTACCAGTGAAGGGCTCTTGATCCACCGAATTAGACCTACCCCTTTCCTTCCTTTGATCAAACCTGAGATCCACCATTTTTCCCCAGGTGTTGCATGACCTTTAGAGGGCTTAGCATGTCTCCCTGATAATTCAAAGCATAACATTCACTTAGAGCACATGTTTAGGACGTGGCAGGATCGTGTGCAGTGGAATATGGTGGATCCGGTGGTGACATTGGAGTTAAAAGGGGTGGAGGTGGCACTATGTGGCCATGTGTGGGTGGGGTAAGAGGATAGTAAGGTCCTAAAATTGGGGGGATCGGTGGGAGTGCTGGGTAGAGGTGTGGCGGCAGGAGTCCCTGACGCTGAGCCAGTCGCATGCGTGCTGCCATTTGCTTCTTCCACTTGGTACGTCTGTTCTGGAACCAAGTCTTGATTTGCGTTTCAGTTAATGAGAGTGCTTGAGAGAGCTCCAACCTCTTGGAAACACTTAGATACTTGTCAATCTGTTGGGGAAAAAATTTATACAATGGGTTATGTTCAACATTAGCTTTCACTTTGTACAAGGTTATTACTATCCTACGCTGTGACCTAACGAGTTTGCTGCATCATGAATAAAAAATATTGTACCTATGTTAACCCCCTCCCCTCAAGGAAGGTGCTTTGATTTAAGGAAGTGGACCTGTCTTCACTGAATTTAACTTAATTGCCTCCCACTCTCCCTGTGCTACATGATCCTTTTTGGGTTCAGCATTCTCCCCTCCACTCCCTGATTATACATAATTCACCTTTATTGAAGAAATTATTAAATACAGCTTCTCGTCACTTAGGAACGGAATTCCGTCGTTAAGACCTCGTCAGTAAACAGATTTGTCACGAAGTGAGGAGCATACTATAAAGGTAGTGGGTTTGCGTCAACTATCATTGATATTGTTTTAATGTCACCTTTGCACCATTTATAACATTTCTGGCATATTTTTAAATGTTTATTTCAATATACAGTACACTACTGTATAAACAGAATAGAGGAAATCAGCTCTTAATATATATTATTTAGACATGCATACTGGTCAGAGAGCCTGTTGTAATTCTGAGTCATCGGTAAGAGGCTGTATATGCATACCACGGTTTGTGCCGCCCCCGCCCAGCATTCTGTTTCTTCACTGACAGTTATTAGAACTTATACAGTATACATGTATACGCTGAAACTTACAATTTTTAGATATGAGTAAGGAACTGTTGCATTTATGGATTTAGGAAAAGGTATATGAAAGGGTGGGTAGGAAAGCATTGTGTCAGATGATGCAGTGGAACTTCGGTTTTCGTATGCCCTAGTCTGTATGTAAAACTATAGTTATTCTCTATAAAAAATGTATTTTTTGTTAATATTTCCCACAAGAAATAATGTAAATCCAATTAATCCGTTCCAGACACCCAAAAACATTAACAAAAAATACATTTTATAGAGAATAACTATAGTTTTATATATAGACTAGGGCAAACAAAAACAGAGGTTCCACTGTATATGAAATAGGATGTAGGCTATTAAAGCAGTGAGACACAGGTTAGAGTATGCAGGAAATAGGACCATTTTTTAGTAAAAGTCAAATTTTGATATATGATGTCACTGGTTACTTATCATGCAAATCAGCTCTTACACTTTTTCAGTTCCATTTATGAAAAATTGTGCTATATGTAGGAGCTTTATAACATTTGATTATATGTGGGATTGCCCCCAAGGAAGGTGCCTGGATACTGGCCAGGGGCACTTAATGAAGCCCACTGCATAGACTAAATGTTGTAAATAATGATATCCATTGCATCAGAGTGCTATTTACTCCACCTTGTCAGTACTGACATGCCATTCCAATTTTCATCTTAGTTTCTTAGACCTGTTTTCTGCCTATTTTCCACTCAATGTAAAATCCCTATGGGTTTAGCACTTCCCCCATGTTTTAAAGAGGAGCTTAAAGTAGGTAATTTGTTGGGGAGAGGTGTAGGATTATAAGATAAGGAACCTAATGCGAGTGAAAATTACTACAGTTGCTCTGTCAATGTTATTGTTTTGGGAGATTTTGAAGTGAAGTTGCAAAAGTTGAGAGAAAAATTTCAAAGTGTAAAATATGAAAATTGAAAGAACATAGCAAAGAACAAGGTAATGCGAGTAACAATCTAGGTAATGAAAGATTAGCTATCTGCTTATAGGGAGAGGAAGGGAATACAGTGGACCCCCGGTTTACAACATTATTTCATTCCAAGTGTTCAGGTGCCAGTACTGACCGAATTTGTTCCCATAAGGAATATTGTGATTAGATTAGTCCATTTCAGACCCCCAAACATACACACACAAACGCACTTACATAAATACACTTACATAATTGGTCGCATTGGGAGCTGATCATAAACTGGGGGTCCACTGTATGTAGGAAGCGAATGCATCGAGATATGCAAAAGTGTACTTGTCGGCAAATAGGTCTATGGAAAATGAGTTGAACCACAAAAATAGATGTTAAGAAAATTTTGATGGAATGTTGAAGTATACATCAAAAGATGGAAGCTTATCAATGGAAGCAAAAATAAGAGGACTGTACAAGTATATAGTGGTACCAATACTTTTACATGGATGTGATGCACAGACTTTAAATATTGCAGCAAGGTAGTGACTAGAGGCAGTGGAGATACATTAGCAAGTAATGTGTTGTGAGAATATTATGCAGAGCACAGAAATTAGAATTGTTGGGGTTATCAAAAGTATAATTCAGAGGGTGGAGGAATAGTAGTTCATTTAGAGAGGATGGAGTAGAATAGGTTGACAAAATTTGTGTATACTATATATCCTTTCAATGCTACAGAAGTATGCTTCTATAAATAGGCTTCATCCATTATACCCAGCGAGGACAAATGTTAAAACATAATTGCTCTAATCAGAATTTATTGTGGATACCAAGTAACATATAAAGTGACAGTCATTCTGTTTGAACGACCCACACCCATGACTACCTCACTAGGGTTAAGGAAGTTACACAAGGATACTGATGAGAGGCACCCAAAAAAAGGCATAGTAGCTACTCTCCTTCAAATCAAATCTAATAACCACCCAAATCCCCGGCACTGTACCCCCCCCCCCCCCCGACGGCTTAGCACTCCCCCATGAATGTAATAATTATAATAGAAATAATAATAATAATTAACAAGCATGGTATAACAGCTTGAGTAACTTGGCAAAATGAAGTCAATGTCTTATTGTTGTTGTACATTCCTATGTTGTGATACCGTGCATGCATGGGACACGTGGCCATGTGATACTGTGCATGCACAGGACATGTGGCCGTGTTGATACTGCACATGACACAGGAACAAGTCCGGACACTTGTGCCTTTACCAATTTTCACTTAAATTTTACCCAGTAGAATTTAGATCATTACAAAGTTCATAATTCTTGAATTTTTTTAAATAAAACCATTGCAAAGAGAACATTACATGAAATGTAACAGTTATTACAGCACTACTTAAAAATTAACTAATTTATTGAAAAAAAGTAAATTATTTTTATTACATTTGAGAAGTGGATAATTTTTTAACCATAGTCATTAGTTCAATATCCATACTTGTTTACTTTAATAAAAATAAATTTGATTTATGTACTTCAATGTACAGTGTATTATTTAATACCCTCTACATATCCTCTCTCTCTCTCTCTCTCTCTCTCTCTCTCTCTCCTTGGATTTTTTTATTATAATAATCTCTCCTTGGATCAAACCCAATTACTCCTGTTCCCCAGGTACATATAACCCGTCCCCCATCATTCCTACAGGTTTGAGCTTTTCTCCATAAATATAAATATTAACTACTAAACCCATTACCTATTACTAAGTTACTTATCTACTACTACACATGTAGTAAGACACCTTGTGTGTCATGCACAACAGACGGAGGAGCGAGCCTTCACCACACATGTACTGAATGACCCCACACGGGTTAAGTGTGTTATATGCTACTAAATAATTAAAAGATAAATATAAATAATTATTAGGTAATATGTCAATAAAGTGTTCTTGACTAGTGGTGAAGAGGTGACATGCAGCTTTAATGACCCTTGTGTAGACTAAAGGCTTAACTTCCATTAACCAACCAACCTACCCCCTTCCCTCCTGGTTTCACAACCCTCACACATTCAGCTACACACATCTAGCACTATCATAATTTACCATGCACAATGCCACACAAATAACCTGCATGTGGGAGTAAAATTGACTGACTTTTCAGTCTGCTTTGGACTGTTAAAAAGTCACAAGACTGATTGAAACGTCAGCATCAGTTTCCCCTACATTCAGGTTATTTGTGTATTGTTGCAGTCATGGTATTTGTGCCTTCTTATTCTTTATACACTACTCCCTTCTTAATACCATGCCTCTGTCACTCCATGTTGACTTTACTGATTACCATAACCCATGGAGGATACAGGACGACTGGGAAAATTAAAATGCTAATTTTCCAGTTTTCTCCTGTAAGTACATGTTACAAGAACCTAAACAATTAGGACAATTGGACTTTCTCATCTCTGGCTATGTTTGATTATTATTTTTTTACAATCACTCGAAACTTGCAGCGATGCATCATTCAATGAAAGCACTTCTTGCTCAAAAATACATTCCAAGTTTTGAAATTCCTTTTGTATCCCATTTCGCTACATTTCTGCCCTTGTATTCTGACAACTCTATATGGTCTGCTTTGTATTCCTTCCTCACACACCTTGAATTGCCATGTATGCTTTAATTATGCCCCTACTACGCAACTCCTTTTATTAGGCCATTTTTACTCTATACTCTGGGGAGGGGTGCACTGCCACTCACGGCAACTGGTCTCTTTCTCGCCCTTCCCTGCATGACCCTTGTGGGTTTAGCACTTAGATTTGATAGTAATAATAATAATAATAATAATAATAATAATAATATACAAGGTACGATGTAGCACGTAATGAAAGTAGTTTGTTAGATTATGTATTGGTGGATAAAAGGTTGATGGGTAGGCTCCAGGATGTACATGTTTATAGAGGGGCAACTGATATATCGGATCATTATTTAGTTGTAGCTACAGTTAGAGTAAGAGGTAGATGGGAAAAGAGGAAGGTGGCAACAACAAGTAAGAGGGAGGTGAAAGTGTATAAACTAAGGGAGGAGGAAGTTCGGGCGAGATATAAGCGACTATTGGCAGAAAGGTGGGCTAGTGCAAAGATGAGTAGTGGGGGGGTTGAAGAGGGTTGGAATAGTTTTAAAAATGCAGTATTAGAATGTGGGGCAGAAGTTTGTGGTTATAGGAGGGTGGGGGCAGGAGGAAAGAGGAGTGATTGGTGGAATGATGAAGTAAAGGGTGTGATAAAAGAGAAAAAGGTAGCTTACGAGAGGTTTTTACAAAGCAGAAGTGTTATAAGAAGAGCAGAGTATATGGAGAGTAAAAGAAAGGTGAAGAGAGTGGTGAGAGAGTGCAAAAGGAGAGCAGATGAAAGAGTGGGAGAGGCACTGTCAAGAAATTTTAATGAAAATAAGAAAAAATTTTGGAGTGAGTTAAACAAGTTAAGAAAGCCTAGGGAAAGTATGGATTTGTCTGTTAAAAACAGAGTAGGGGAGTTAGTAGATGGGGAGAGGGAGGTATTAGGTAGATGGCGAGAATATTTTCAGGAACTTTTAAATGTTAAGGAAGAAAGGGAGGTGGTAATTTCATGCACTGGCCAGGGAGGTATACCATCTTTTAGGAGTGAAGAAGAGCAGAATGTAAGTGTGGTGGAGGTACGTGAGGCATTACGTAGAATGAAAGGGGGTAAAGCAGCTGGAACTGATGGGATCATGACAGAAATGTTAAAAGCAGGGGGGGATATAGTGTTGGAGTGGTTGGTACTTTTATTTAATAAATGTATGAAAGAGGGGAAGGTACCTAGGGATTGGCGGAGAGCATGTATAGTCCCTTTATATAAAGGGAAGGGGGACAAAAGAGAATGTAAAAATTATAGAGGAATAAATTTACTGAGTATACCAGGAAAAGTATACGGTAGGGTTATAATTGAAAGAATTAGAGGTAAGACAGAATGTAGGATTGCGGATGAGCAGGGAGGCTTCAGAGTGGGTAGGGGATGTGTAGATCAAGTGTTTACATTGAAGCATATATGTGAACAGTATTTAGATAAAGGTAGGGAAGTTTTTATTGCATTTATGGATTTAGAAAAGGCATATGATAGAGTGGATAGAGGAGCAATGTGGCAGATGTTGCAAGTATATGGAATAGGTGGTAAGCTACTAAATGCTGTAAAGAGCTTTTATGAGGATAGTGAGGCTCAGGTTAGGGTGTGTAGAAGAGAGGGAGAATACTTCCCGGTAAAAGTAGGTCTTAGACAGGGATGTGTAATGTCACCATGGTTGTTTAATATATTTATAGATGGGGTTGTAAAAGAAGTAAATGCTAGGGTGTTTGGGAGAGGGGTGGGATTAAATTATGAGGAATCAAATTCAAAATGGGAATTGACACAGTTACTTTTTGCTGATGATACTGTGCTTATGGGAGATTCTAAAGAAAAATTACAAAGGCTAGTGGATGAGTTTGAGAATGTGTGTAAAGGTAGAAAGTTGAAAGTGAACATAGAAAAGAGTAAGGTGATGAGGGTATCAAATGATTTAGATAAAGAAAAATTGGATATCAAATTGGGGAGGAGGAGTATGGAAGAAGTGAATGTTTTCAGATACTTGGGAGTTGACGTGTCGGTGGATGGATTTATGAAGGATGAGGTTAATCATAGAATTGATGAGGGAAAAAAGGTGAGTGGTGCGTTGAGGTATATGTGGAGTCAAAAAACGTTATCTGTGGAGGCAAAGAAGGGAATGTTTGAAAGTATAGTAGTACCAACACTCTTATATGGATGTGAAGCTTGGGTGGTAAATGCAGCAGCGAGGAGACGGTTGGAGGCAGTGGAGATGTCCTGTCTAAGGGCAATGTGTGGTGTAAATATTATGCAGAAAATTCGGAGTGTGGAAATTAGGAGAAGGTGTGGAGTTAATAAAAGCATTAGTCAGAGGGCAGAAGAGGGGTTGTTGAGGTGGTTTGGTCATTTAGAGAGAATGGATCAAAGTAGAATGACATGGAAAGCATATAAATCGATAGGGGAAGGAAGGAGGAGTAGGGGTCGTCCTCGAAAGGGTTGGAAAGAGGGGGTAAAGGAGGTTTTGTGGGCAAGGGGCTTGGACTTCCAGCAAGCGTGCGTGAGCGTGTTAGATAGGAGTGAATGGAGACGAATGATACTTGGGACCTGACGATCTGTTGGAGTGTGAGCAGGGTAATATTTAGTGAAGGGATTCAGGGAAACCGGTTATTTTCATATAGTCGGACTTGAGTCCTGGAAATGGGAAGTACAATGCCTGCACTTTAAAGGAGGGGTTTGGGATATTGGCAGTTTGGAGGGATATGTTGTGTATCTTTATACGTATATGCTTCTAAACTGTTGTATTCTGAGCACCTCTGCAAAAGCAGTGATAATGTGTGAGTGTGGTGAAAGTGTTGAATGATGATGAAAGTATTTTCTTTTTGGGGATTTTCTTACTTTTTTGGGTCACCCTGCCTCGGTGGGAGACGGCCGACTTGTTGAAAAAAAAAAAAAAAAAAAATACTCACCCCTCTACCTCCCTAGTTCTAAACATGGGTATTCCAACACATCTAGATCCTCAAACCTGTACATTCTCTAATGTATTGAAATCTATTTTCTCCTTGTCTATAGCACCAGAGTGCTATTGGACAATAATGGCAATAATAATCTCCACGACAGCAATTATTTCACATTCTCATTACTTCCCCGTCTGATGCCCAACCTCCTGTCTGATCCTGATGGCAGTTTATGCAGATTGCACATTATGCAAGATACATCTTTGTTTTTTGCCAGGTATCCCTCATCATTTTTCTCCACAGAAGAGTTGTTACAACTCATCCACTGTTTTCTCTGCAGCCATGTGCTTCCTATCACCCAGGTAATTTTGTTTACAGAGGGCTCATGTGCTGTCTGTAAACAAAATTACCTTTGCATACAGTCTAGAAAAAAATACGGAAGTTAGTAGTTAAGGACTTCTCAGACTCTGCCCCCATTCTTACTGTTAAAAATGGTTTTAACTATAACCATAACTTTTAAAGGGGTGGACTGGTAAGCCAGCAGAAGGCCTTGGTCAGATGACCAAAAACTCCAACAGCGGGTCATCATCTAAGACACGCATCAGGAAACTTGTCCTGTTCTCCGACAAACCTTACCTAACCTTCTTACTGTTACCGGTGAAAACATAGCGGGAGTCCACCCTACTAGGTTTTATGTCATCTCATATTGAAGAACTTTATAATAGTCATTGCACACTCTTAAGAAATCTCATCAAGGCTGTCAGTGCACTAACCAATAGCAACTGGGTCAGGTATTACTGTACCTACACTTCAACACTTAAATCCTACAGCACTTGTGGGATGGTAGAAAATTGAAAGTCTTTTCTTTGTGAAACCCAGGTATCCCAGGCTAAAATAGTTGTAATTATAGACCAATTGCTTTTACCAGTGCCATTTGAAAACTGCTAGAATGCTTGGTTAATGGAAGACTAATGTGGTACTCTACCTAGAAACTCATAACTGTCTCCTCATCAACTTTGGTTTAAAAAGAGCCGTTCCAATATCTACTTCTTACCGCACCTCTGTATACATACATTCAGACCGCCTTTGCCTACGAGGCAGACTACCGTTTTTAGTGAAAGTTTTATGGGCAAGGCACTTCAGAGTTCTAATACACAACATCCTTTATCCTGGTTTTGTGTACAAGGCTACATGCCCATCACTACCACATTCCTGACAACTATCAATGGACCTCTGTTCTTCCTTCAACTGCTGGGTCATCCCTGCACTTTACTGTTGCTTGTACAGGCGTGGATCGTCATTTCTTAGCAATCGGTCCAGTGTTCTATCGATCATGTGGTCAAATGGGCCACTTTACTTACTTTCAAAATTTCTGCTGCTAAGTTACACCCTATCATCTTGCATTATTTTATACACTACTCATGAAATAAAATTAATCACAGAACGGGTGGGAGTTTGAACTCGTGACAAAGAGTCCCAAAACTCTCAAGCCAGTATTACTGAACCATACTGGCCTAATAGGATTAGTCAACGCAGATGCACGTTATATACCAAAGGTAAGTCAACATTTTTGCCACTGTGACCATGAATGTGGGTGTTGTCAAAGTGGGGTTTACGCTAACCTCCTTATGGTGTATAGAATTATAACTAGTTGCAAAATCTCATTACACTGGTAAAGTCCAGTGGATAACATACTGGTCTGTGAGCGTCTAGGACTTGCTTGCCATGGGTTTGATCCCCTACCCATTCTAAGATATATGTATGTATGGTTTCCCTATTCCAGTGAATGAATTTCTTTTGGGCCTGTCATAATCAGCTAAACTTACTTAATGCTGGCGAGGGGCTCTTGATTTAGGGAATTGGATCTGTGCTCCAGTTCCCTGAATGCCTTCCACACCCCCGCCCCCATCCCAGGCGCTGTATAATCCTCCGGGTTTAGCGTTTCCCCCTTGATTATAATAATAATAATAAACTTGCTTAAAACTCACCTTTTTTCTTGGGAAGCTAATAAATGAAAGCTTCTTCGACACCCTTCAGTTCTGATTTTGTCCAAGCTAGACTAGAGAGCAAATATTTTCCTCAGCTTTCCCAGTTGCTCTGCATTTA
The DNA here is from genome assembly GCF_038502225.1 of Cherax quadricarinatus. Lineage (NCBI taxonomy): Eukaryota > Metazoa > Arthropoda > Malacostraca > Decapoda > Parastacidae > Cherax > Cherax quadricarinatus. The sequence goes on from NC_091350.1 coordinate 1,219,389, forward strand.
ACATCATTCATCAAGAATTACGTTTATATCTAGGGGCTTATCTTTCCCTGTCACAAGCCTGTATACAAAGGCAGGCATTCCTTCTTTGCAGAAGCGACGCAATGCCAGTTGCCTTCATTTAATGTGTCTCCTTCCGTGGTCTACCTGGAGGTCGTTCCAAGGGTCAATGCCTTCACGATCTTCTTACAGAATAGTCACAGATGCTAGTAAGATTAAATCCTTTAACAGATTCTTATGGCGACAGTCTTTATCTGCACATTCCAACTAACATGTTTTAATATATTCCCTTTAATGTCCACCCAGCATCATGCTTTTCCCATCGTCTTGAGTAAACTACTCGAAAGACATGTCTACTACAAACTCCTCTTCCCTAACACTTTTGAATCACGTTCTCAAGCTACTGCAGTCTACACTGACGGTTCAAAATCCCATGATAGAAAAGGAGACTCGGCTTTTTTTTACTCCCCCAGATAGAGAAATGCAAGGACTTTACCAAATGTATACCCGGAGAGGGTTTCGGGGGTCAATACCCCTGCGGCCCGGTCCGTGATCAGCCCTCACGGTGCATCGGGAACTGATCAACCAGGCTGTTACTGTTGGCCGCACGCATTCTGATGCAACCAGCTTTTTTCCCCCAGATAGAGAAATATAAGGACTACCATCTTCACAGAAATTTTATGCACTACTCCCGCTATCAAACATTGTAACCAGTCTATTTCGTTGTTTCAGACTCCGGAGGTGCGTACAAAATCTATAAATCTAACTCCTCACATTTCACTGTACTAGGATACAACAATAGTTACGATGCAGTTCTAGCATGTATTTTTTTTAGGGGGGGGGGGAATGGGCCTCTGGACATGCCAATGTCCCAGGTAGCTCATGCGGTGTCACCCAATCGATCCGCTATTAACTACCAAGCAGCACTGTATGACCCTTGTTGGTTTAGCGCTTAAATTTGATTGTAATAATAACGACCCCTCAAGAGGGGAGGTTCCTTGATGCTGTTCAGGGGCTCTTGATGTAGGGAACCAGATCTGTGCTCAAATTCCCTGAATTAAGCCTGAGTGCCTTCCCTCCCCCACAGGCACTGTATAATACCTATGGGTTTAGCTCTCCCCATAATAATAATGAACTACCAATCTCTCACACTAAAGTCCCTTCCTCGGACTGTTTTCCAGCACTCCCCCAAAACTCTTTAAAATCGTTTGCACATTTACGTACCAGACATTCACGACTCTCAGATACCACATTAAGCAATGTCAAGAACCTTACTGCAAAAACTGCCAGGTTGAGAGCTATCAGTTCACCATATCTAAAGTTATTTATTAAAGCAGAGAACAAGAAGAATTTGCTTTCAACATCTACAGTGCCATGACGTGCTCACTTGACTGACTTCCTCGCTGAAAGTCCCACTTTCAGTGCAGATTCACCAACAGAAAAAAACTATGACATCGACTTCGACATTAATTTTATGCCTACGCTAACCTCAATAGACCCCTGGCTGCCTTCAAGAGGGAGCTGGACAGCTACCTAAATTTAATAACCGACCACCCAGGCTGTGGTTCATACGTTGGACTACATGCGGCCAGCAGTAACAGCCTGGTTGATCAAGCCTCGATCCACCAGGAGGCCTGGTCAAGGACTGGGTCGCGGGGGCGTTGAACCCCGGAATACCCCTAGGGTAGACCCCAGGTAACCCCTATCTCTTGCACATCTAGGCAGACGATGTCACTGCCCACCAAACTTATTAAAATCTTAAAAACAAAAAAAATTGACAGTATCAGATTAGGAAACCTCTGGTCCCTCTATACGAGTGGTCTTGGACCCTCCTGCCTGGGCGCAGGTGTGGTCTAGGACCTCCCTCCCTGGCCCCCGTTCGGGAAAATTCGAGCGCCCCAGTCAAACCGCCCCGTAGTAATTCTTAATTCTTTCGATGCCTTAAGCACTCTCGAGAACGATAATCTCGATGTTGCTTCACATGTCTCTGACGATGATGATTTTGGGGATGAAGTGGGACAGACCTTCTCTGATGACAACCCTCCTCTTTGTTTGCACGTTACTTCCAATGCGACGATGGGTCCCTTGGTGCATCTGCTCTTCAAGCGCCCGTTCGTGTGTTCATGGACTCTGGTGCGCAAGTCAATATTATCAGGTCTAGTTTAAGGATAAGAGGTTAAAACATGTCTTTCTCGTCGAACCGACTCCTGTGTCTTCCCTTAGTGGAGTATCTGGTTCTCACCTGCGTGTCAGAGGTCAGACTCCCCTCACTTTCTCCATTCCAATGTTATCCATCCAGTCGAGCACATCCCATTACCATTTCTGTGATTAGTTCTAAGTTATATATGTGTTTGCTATTGTCTAGAATCAGCACAGAGCCACGTGCCTGTTCAGTCTGTAGAGTTGTATGTCGAGACGTCATACGTAATACGACCAAGCTGTCAATAGTGTTACTGAATTCCCTTGTGATATACTTCTGTAGCATGCCGCAGGTGTGTTACCATATAAACAAGCCCCTATCCAGCTAGGTTCAGTGGCTAGCATGCGAGAGGTCACGCAGTGACGCATGTGAGCGGTCGCCCCCAGGCCTCCCTTTCAGTTCCAGCATAGGCACAGGCAAGAACAGGTAGGCTGGGCTATACTCCCCTCACGACTGACAATATACATGTAATCGACCATCCACGTGTGTATCCTTTCACCACCTTATCTCCTAGGAACCCCTTACAATGCAGGTGTGGTCTAGGACCCCCCTCCATGGGCGCAGGTGTGGTCTAGGACCCCCTCCCTGGGGCGCAGGTGTGGTCTATTACCATCCTCCCTGGGCGTAGTTGTATAGGACCCTCCCTGGGCGCAGGTGTGGTCTAGGACCCCCCTCCCTGGGCGCAGGAGTGGTCTAGGACCCCCCTCCCTGGGCGCAGGTGTGGTCTAGGACCCCCCTTCCTGGGCGCAGGTGTGGTCTAGTACCCCCTCCCTGGGCGCAGGTGTGGTCTAGTACCCCCTCCCTGGGAACAACTGTGGTCTAGGACCCCCTCCCTGAACGCAGGTGGTCTAGGACCCCCTCCCTGAACGCAGGTGGTCTAGGACCCCCTCCCTGAACGCAGGTGGTCTAGGACCCCCTCCCTGAACGCAGGTCTAGGACCCCCTCCCTGAACGCAGTTGGTCTAGGACCCCCCTCCCTGGGAGCAGGTGTGGTCTAGGACCCTCCTCCCTGGGCGCAGGTGTGGTCTAGGACCCCGCCCCCTTCCTTTGGCGCAGGGGTCACTACTAGAAACCTAATACAAGTAACCCTAACACCTTGAGAAACCCAGGATTGTAGATATCTGAAAAAACAGTCTGGAGTCACACATGACTATCTTGAGAAACTGGTGACATTCGGAGAAATGTTTGTTTTATTCGAGGAGACGCGCTAAACAAGTACGGGTCATACAAGTCCTGGATAATGGCAGAACGTAAGGTTTGGCCAGATGGAGGAGGAGTAGGGTAGCTTTTATATCCTTAGATTACAACTTAAAAAAAAAAAGTAAGCCCAGAACCCGTGTACATCATATAACGGAAGAAGGCTCTGTTCTCCGTCTAATTATATTGTAATCAAAGAAAGCGCTAAACCGACAAGGGTATACAGCTCCGTATAATTATAGCAAGACACGCTACATATTCCTATCTGACACGATCCTCTCTTAGAGGAAGCATCCAGGCACACCTCCCTTATGTGATAAATAGTTTAAAACCGACAAGTTGAAGATTGAGACACTTATGCAACATATGGGAATTTATATTGAAGAAACGTTTCGCCACAGTGGCTTCATCAGTCCAATACAAATCAGAAGGGTGTACGGAGAGGAGGAGTTTGAGGTAATCAGTCCCTCAGCCTTGAGTCGATGTGTTGAACTGAACACATCGACTCAAGGCTGAGGGACTGATTACCTCAAACTACTACTCTCCTTACACCCTTCTGATTTGTATTGGACTGATGAAGCCACTGTGTGGCGAAACGTTTCAATATAAATTCCCATATGTTGCATAAGAGTCGATCTTCACACCTCCCCTAGATGAAGCATCCAGCCACACCTAGGTGAAGCATCCAGCCACACCTCCCCTAGATGAAGCATCCAGCCACACCTCCCCTAGATGAAGCATCCAGCCACACCTAGGTGAAGCATCCAGCCACACCTAGATGAAGCATCCAGCCACACCTAGATGAAGCATCCAGCCACACCTCCCCTAGATAAAGCATCCAGCCACACCACCTTGAAGGGACCGCGAACGCTTTATCTCACCTTGAACTCTGCTTCCAGTCGTTCTAGTTGCTTAGCACTGTACGCCTGGCGAGGTTTGCGGTCCACTCCTGGCTTTCTTGATCTCCGACCCGTAGGACGCGGCGCTGCAAAAGAAGAGGTCAAGTAAGGTCACTGGTCATACATGTGGACTGGTCACTTTCCAGTGCAAATATCTGAAGCTTGGTCTGAGACCTGGCAAATTGAGGGGGGGCGGAGACCCCTAGGTTAGGCTACAGGTCAACAATAGCTACGATGAGAGTAAGACACATGTGCAACATCTGGGTATCTTTATTGTAGACGTTTCGCCATCCAGTGGCTTTATCAATACAAATTCTAGGACATAACTTGAAGACAGTAGAACTATGTACAGAAGATGAGGTAATCAGTCCCTCAACCTAGGAGTAGGTGCGAACAGCACCATAGTCGTGGAGATTCTGAAGCAGAAGAAAGAATCCTGGCGCTTATATAGTAACGTCAGGTGTAGCAGACGAGGGCATATTCACCGGTAGGCGGGATTCCCCAGTGGAAGTAGGTCCTTCCCAAAGAGATGGGTTAGTTGTAGTAGTAGTTATCGTAGTCGTGAAGGTTATGTCTACAATAAAGATACCCAGATGTTGCACATGTGTCTTACTCTCATCTTGTCGGTATTATATACCATTCGTACACAATAGCTACGATGCCCAAAGCTTCATTCTGTAAGGTTACCTAAAGCTTAATTGCTTTAAAGTGCCTGTGGTGTGACTTCGAAAAGTACCGAGTGTAGCAATAATAAAGATGAAATACAATGTAACAATAACACTGATGACAGTATAATGCAACGCTTTAATATATAATGAATACCTGGAGGGTGTACCCGGGGTCAACGTCCCCGCCGCCAGGCCCATTACCAGGCATTATAAATTATATGGACTCTCGCGTGGTTGTGATCGTCGATCAGTGGTCGTTGGTGGTCGTGGTCGCTGGTGGTCGTGAGAATTGGGGGGGGGGTTGAAGGAGGGGGGTCTCAGGGGTTTTGTACAGGTGACATTCAGCCTTAACGACCCTCGTGTAGTCCATAGACTTCTACCTTAGGAAGCTATAAAAGTATGGTTGACAACCACCATCTCAGCCCCCACCACATCCCAACCAGTCAATGTAAAAGCAACTACTCGTTTTAACCATGCTTCTCCAACACCCAAACCCTGCCAACCACACCAAGATTTTCCAACTACGCCACCGCAAGTCATTATTTCAACAGCTTCATTAGCACACCTCCGACCACCAGCATCCACACCATAGCACACCTTTGCACCATACCACACCACACATTACATCTACAAACAACACTGTTCCGACAGCTTAATATAACACTAACCACACTACACCAACACCTACATACACTACACCTTCACACACACACACACACACACACACACACACACACACACACACACACACACACACACACACACACACACACACACACACACACACACACACACACACTACACACACCATATGGTGCAGCATATGGGCGCCTGGCAAACCTGAGAATAGCGTTCCGATGCCTTAGTAAGGAATCGTTCAAGACACTGTACACTGTGTACGTCAGGCCCATACTGGAGTATGCAGCACCAGTCTGGAACCCACACCGGGTTAAGCACGTCAAGAAATTAGAGGAAGTGCAAAGGTTTGCAACAAGGCTAGTTCCGGAGCTAAGGGGAATATCCTACGAAGAGAGGTTAAAGGAAATAGGCCTGACGACACTGGAGGACAGGAGGGTTAGAGGAGACATGATAACGACATACAGAATACTGCGTGGAATAGACAAGGTAGATAGAGACAGGATGTTCCAGAGAGGGGACACAAACAAGGAGTCACAATTGGAAGTTCAAGACTCAGACGAGTCAAAGGGATGTTAAGAAGTATTTCTTCAGCCACAGAGTTGTTAGGAAATGGAATAGTCTGGCAAGCGATGTAGTGGAGGCAGGAATCGTACATAGTTTTAAGATGGGGTATGATAAAGCTCATGGATCAGGGAGAGGGAGGACCCAGTAGCAGTCAGTGAAGAGGCGGGGCCAGGAGCTGAGTATCGACCCCTGCAACCACAATTAGGCGAGTACACACACACACACACCCTTCAAACGTCACTGTCTCAACAGCATTATTAACACAGGAAGACACACACACCAGAGACGTGATAAAGATCTGCTTTGTCACTCATTATCAGACACACTTTAATTTTTTAGTCCCGCTGAGTTGAGAGTGGCTATGTGTGTCACTGTCGCACTGTCCCCGTCACTGTCTCACTGTCCACTGGACGATGACTTTCAGTAGTTCCCCATTAATGATTATAATTGTGGGATGAGGTCCGGGGACAGTCTTCACCCTTTTACACAATAACACTTCCTCCTCTTTTCCCTTCATGTTCCTTCCTTCCCCCTCCCCAATCCCTTCCCCCTTCCTCCTTTCCCTTGCTCTGTAGCAGAGTTGGTTAATTGGGTTTAAAGACTATCTACCACATAAAATGTCTTTACGGCTACTTGTAACCTGCTAAAAATACTTTTCTCTCTAAAATAGCAGTTAATTAAGGTAAATTCAGAGTATATACACATGCACCTTTCAATATATATGTATATAGACATATACAACTAAGAATATAAGAGTGAAGGAACACTGCAGAAGGCATACTCGGACCATACAAGACACGTCCTTCTCAAACCAACCATTCCCGATCACTGGGGAACGCTAAACCCGTAGGATTATACAGCGCATGTAGGGGGGGGATGGAAGGTATTCAGGCTAAATTCAGGGAACCGGAGCACAGATCCAGTTCCCTAGATCAAGAGCCCCTCACCAGCATCAGGCACATAGAATAGGAAAAAAAAATTCCTAGGTAGAGCCATGGTTGACAAATAGGCAGCAGAGTGTTTGCATAAATGGGGAGAAATCAGAGTGGGGGCACGTCACAGGGGTCAATGTTGGGCCCCTTGTTCACAATTTACATAAACGACAGACGAGGGAATAAAGAGCGACATAAGCAAATTTGCTGATGACACCAAAATAGACCGTCCAATTCATTCTAACGAGGACACTAGAGCACTCCAGGATTATTTGAATAGACTGATGCAGTTGTCGGAGAAGTGGCAGATGCAGTTTAATATAGACAAATGAAAAGTTCTAAATGCTGGACTGGAAAATAACCATGCCACATACAGACTAAATAATATAGATCTTAATGTTACTGATTGCGAAAAGGATTTAGGAATTATGGTTAACAGTAATCTAAAACTAAGACAAGCATGCGTAAGTGTTCGCAATAAGACTCAAATATCTTGTAGGGCAGAAGGGAATTTATAGGCGCATCAAAAGAGGCGAGGGTCATCTTATAAGAATATTCACATTAATAGAGGTAAGAAAGGGGATAAGAAATGCAAAACGGGACTAAGATTAAAGTTGCTAGGGATTCGAAAACTAAACCGAAATGTTCTTTCCAGGTTTAAAGAACAAAAGTTAGAGAAATGATAGGTCCCCTTAAAAATAACTGGGCATCTAACAAGGAGAATGAAATGTGCTCGATTTTTAATAATTAATTACTTTCTCTCAGTTTTCACACAGGACACTAACAATATATTAATAATTTATTTTTATATTAGGCCTGAAAAAGATAAATGATGTAATATTACAGTCACTAGCGATATTCAAATTCAAAGTTTATTCTCTATAAGGATTACAATGCTGAGTTTACAGAAATTTGGTTATTGTGTGGTTTACATGTAGTAAAATTGTGATTACAGAGTGTACCACTAGAACGCTTAGCATGGCTAGGCATCTCTGACCCTAATGAACTTTTTCAAGGAGTGTAAAACGTTCTTGTGCAACATTTGAGAATCTTGACTGAGGCAACGTTTCGCCCGCCAGTGGCTGGCGAATGATTCCCAAATTTTGCACAAGTGTTACTTTCTTCACCTCCAGGTGTATACACCCTAGTGTTCCTGGGGTGGGCCTACACCCCCTCCCCCAGGTAGGTGTTGGCACTGGCAGAGTTGCTAATGAATCTTATTGACTAGCGGTAAGCGCTTCATAGGCAAGAGTAAATATTTTATTCAGTACAAGTGGAAACACCCCATAGTGTGCTGCTACACTAATATATGATAGCTATATTGTGGGAACACCTGTCGTGTGCTACCATTGTATTTGATACTTAGCTAAAGATTTGTCAGGAATCTTTTGGTCATTTGGCCGAGGCCTTCCACTGGCTTACCCCTCCACCCCTTTAAAAATTAAGGTTATATTTATAACTATTATTATACCCATCTGATACTTGCATAGTTGCAAGTCCCATTTTTGTAAACACACTTCACCTGAGGGTATTGTAGTCTGCCCTGAAGACTTCACTACCCTCAGGGTGTGATGAATAGTTTGAAAAACAGACAAGTTGACGATTGAGACACTTATGCATATGGGAATCTTTATTCAGGAATAAAGATTCCCATATGTTGCATAAGTGTCTCAATCGTCTACCCTCAGGTTATTTAATGACCAGGGGGTGATGGAGAGGTGCGCTAAATCTGGTCGACTCTAAGAAAATAAAGTTTTTCTCTGTTCAGAGCAAAAAATTCTCTGAATAAAGGCTTAATTTTATGTACATGTGTATTCCTACACACACACACACACACACACACACACACACACACACACGGAGGGCAAATCCTGTGTCACAAACCTTCTGGAGTTTTATGATAAAATAACAGAAGTAAGACACGAGAGAGAGGGGTGGGTTGATTGCATCTTCTTGGACTGCAAGAAGGCCTTTGACACAGTTCCTCACAAGAGATTAGTGCAGAAGCTAGAGCATCAGGCGCATATAACAGGAAGGGCACTGCAATGGATCAGAGAATACCTGACAGGGAGGCAACAACGAGTCATGGTACGTAATGATGTATCACAGTGGGCACCTGTGACGAGCGGGGTCCCACAGGGGTCGGTCCTAGGACCAGTGCTATTTTTGGTATATGTGAACGACATGATGGAAGGGTTAGACTCAGAAGTGTCCCTGTTTGCAGATGATGTGAAGTTAATGAGGAGAATTAAATCTGATGAGGACCAGGCAGGACTTCAAAGAGACCTGGACAGACTGGACACCTGGTCCAGCAAATGGCTTCTCGAATTTAATCCTGCCAAATGCAAAGTCATGAAGATAGGGGAAGGGCACAGAAGACCACAGACAGAGTATAGGCTAGGTGGCCAAAGACTGCAAACCTCACTCAAGGAGAAAGATCTTGGGGTGAGTATAACACCGAGCATGTCTCCGGAAGCACACATCAATCAGATAACTGCTGCAGCATATGGGCGCCTGGCAAACCTGAGAACAGCATTCCGATACCTTAGTAAGGAATCGTTCAAGACACTGTACACCGTGTATGTCAGGCCCATACTGGAGTATGCAGCACCTGTTTGGAACCCGCACTTGATAAAGCACGTCAAGAAACTAGAGAAAGTACAAAGGTTTGCCACAAGGTTAGTTCCAGAGCTAAGGGGAATGTCCTATGAAGAAAGATTAAGGGAAATCGGCCTGACGACACTGGAGGACAGGAGGGTCAGGGGAGACATAACGACATATAAAATACTGCGTGGAATAGACAAGGTGGACAAAGACAGGATGTTCCAGGGAGGGGACACAGAAACAAAAGGCCACAATTGGAAGTTGAACACACAAATGAGTCAGAGATATTAGGAAGTATTTCTTCAGTCAGAGTTGTAAGGCAGTGGAATAGTCTAGAAAATGACGTAGTGGAGGCAGGAACAATACACAGTTTTAAGACGAGGTTTGATAAAGCTCATGGAGCGGGGGGAGAGAGGGCCCAGTAGCAACTGGTGAAGAGGCGGGGCCAGGAGCTAGGACTCGACCCCTGCAACCACAAATAGGCGAGTACAAATAGGTGAGTACACACACGCGCGTTAGGCGTGACGTTTCGACACGTATCTGGCTGTTTCCCAAATGTTTCCCTTCTATTTCCATTCTTTTGCAAGCTCCTGACGAAGAACGATCATTAGTGATAAAGACCTAGAGCTGCTATTCCACACTCCCTATGGTTTGTGCTGCTCTTTACTGCTCGTAAGCAATTTTTAATGAAAACTCCAGTCTTGCAGGAATGTATCCCATCCTGTAAGACAACACAGTCTTGCAAGACACTCCAGTTCCTGCTGTGCATAACTTTAGGCTTTCTACAAGCACAACTAAATGTCACCCATCTCTGTACAAACACTATCAAGCTGAACTTTAATGATTCGCCGGTACTGTCCCGGTCCGGGTCTTTCAGATGATGACTCGGCTGTCAGGCTGAAATAAAATTATTTTTTAACGAGGTTAATTCAGAACGAAGGTAACCATTATTATACAAAAGTAAGGCATCTTGTTTTTACAAGCATAATACTTCAAATCACAGCGCTAAATCGACAAGGGTCATGCAGAGCTGCGGGGCAGAATATAATGCTGGGGCTATAAACAGCTAGGTGGAGAGGGGATCAGAAGCGAGGGGAGGAAAGGGCTGTAAGGGACGCTAGAAGTTGTGTGTCAAAGTTCGTACAATAAAGCAGTTGCTGACAAAGTCAAAGACAGGGTCATCTGCAAGAAGGGAAGATAAGGTAAGAGTGGTAGGGCGACGGCATCGGTGGAGGTAAATCTTGTAAGCTCGCTGGTAAACTGGACAGTCCACAAAGTGAAAAGCCGAAATAGGGACCCGACAGACTTCACAAAGAGGAATAGGGTGTCATTCCATGAGATACCCATGGGCAAGTCGAGTATGGCCGATGCGGAGACGTGAGAGCGCAGTCTCCCGAGTACGGCAACGGTGGTAAGAAGATGGCCACAAACCTAAAAGCGGTTCAGTAGAGTGCAATTTGTTATGGTGCATGTCCGACCACCGTTGTTGCCAACAGCAGCGAAGATGGGCAGAGATGACTGGAAAATAGTCCCTGAATGGAATACCTCTATAGGAAACCAGAAGATCATGTACCACTGACCACCCAGCAGCATCCTCCTGTTCACTGCCCTGCACATCAACGTGTCCAGAAACCCAACAAAAACGACGTCTTTGTTTTTCCTAGCCACTCTGTGCAACCAAAGTTGAATACGAAGGACCGGTGGATGAGGGGAATCAAATTGTTTAATGGCTTGTAAAGCACAGATAATCCGAAAGAATCACAAATGCTGAAGGAGACGTATGTAATACGGAGAATGGCTATGAGGAAGGCATACAACTCAGGCTCTGCTAGCATTTTTCCCGCTAACAAATGACCCCGGACAACATCGTTAGAAGATTTAGAACCATCTGTATAAATAGCGATGGCATGAGAATGCAACCAGAAGTGATCAAGAAAAAGAGCGAAAAAGCAGCCGTAATAGGAGAGCTTTGGCGCCTGGCAGTAGGGGATAACAGACACGAACAGTCTGAACCTCCCAAGGGGCAAGGGAAAAGGCAAACGATACGTGAACATACAAGGGAGGTAACTGGAGAGAAGACCGGAGTGAGTAAAGACAAAGACAAAACGGTCAGAGTAAGCAGGGGCGCCGAACAAATAACTGGCTTCTACTAACATCTGAGACCAACCTATACAGAGAAGGAATACAAAGTCGTGAGAGCGGACAAAGTTACGAAGGCAATGAGCATCACGACGATCGGCTAAGAAAGGAACATTCGCCTCAGCATAGAGGTTTTCAACAGGGGATAAACGAAAGGCACCACGGCATAAACGTAGACCCTGATGATGATGGGGATTAACTTGGAAAGAGTTGTAGGAGAAGCCGCAGAGTCGATTTGGTCGCCATAATCCAGCTTGAACAAGACTAGGGTGGAATGGAAACAGAGGAAAGTCCGGCGATCTGTTCCTCATGAATGATGCGCAGGAATTTTAAGGGGGTCCAGCCGATCATGGCAAGCTGCCTTCAAAGAGGAAATGTGAGGTTTCCGTATCAACCGGCGATCGAATAGAATGCCAAGAAATTTGGCCGTATCACATTCTGGGATACGCGAGCCGTGTAAATACAACGAAATATCTGGGACAAGAGGACGTCTAGTGAAGGTAATGAAATGAGTTTTCGTGCTAGAAAATTTAAATTCATGAGAAGTTGCCCAATGGGAAACAGTCAATCACATCCTGAAGAAGAGAGAACCACACGAGGGGGGGGTGAACCTCCACCTTCATGCGAGAGTTAGAAAGGGGGCGAGAACTAGGCATCGATGCCGAAAAGGAGAACCACTGGGGAATTGTAAGCACCGGAGGAATGCAAAGAGACTTGGGCTTAGGAGGCAGGTTCAACTTTGCAGGTGATCGGCGTAAAGAAGGTGCAGGTGTGCGAGGCCACACAGATTGAGAAACTAGTGGGCGAAATGAAGAAGTAGGAAGAGGTGCAGAGGTGGGGGTTTCAGAGGGTAAAATTACAAAAGAATTAGAGACGTTGGCAGGACATATGTATCCACTTTGAGAATCCGAAGTTCCTGAAGGGCTGATTACTCTAAAATATCGTCACCGAAGGACAGAAAATCACATTGCACAATTGTACGCAGTAAGACCACCGTACCACTGCAAAAATTGAGAGTAGCATGCTTGTGAACTGTGACAGGAATGTTATCAATACATGTAGAAGTAAGATGGGGAAGATCATAAACTATCTGCATTCTGAACTGTAATGATGCATGCACTGCTCTGAAGAGTGTGAAAGGATGTATTTTGGCCAGAGTGTCGTAAACGAGCTTTAACAATACTATGGTCTGAAAGATAATCAGTTGGAGATGACTGTTGTAGGGAAAAGGATTTGGTCCACTACGTGCTTGAAAATATGGTGTGTGAAGGAAGTGGGTGTCATGTAGGTCGCTTCTGGGTGAAATGAGCAGAAATCGAAGGACCGTCGTCAGCAAAGGGTCTGGAACGTTTAGGCGTAGGTGGCCCGACCTGAGGCAGGTGGGTGATCTGAAAACCGTCGCACCATATGTGGGGAAGCCGTATGCTTAGTTAAAGACGTGCAAGGGGCAGAGACACTAGAAATGGGTGGAACCTCAGCACCTGGAGCAAGTGATGAAGCGTCATAAGCAGAAGGTACAAGGGTATGGGAAACGTCTGGAGAATGGCCCAGTAACGAAGCCGGGTCAGAACAGGATGGGGTAACGAAAAGAGGCCTGGAAGGTGGTGGTGGTGGTGGTGTCGTGGAACGAAGACTCCATGATAGTGGCACTTATTTTTTTTATTAACACATCGGCCTTTTCCCCACCAAGGCAGGGTGGCCCAAAAAAAGAAAAATTTTCATAATTCATTCCATCACTGTCTTGCCGGAGGCATGCGTACACTACAGTTATAAAACTGTAACATTAACACCCCTCCTTCAGAGTGCAGATACTGTACTTACCATCTCCAGGACTCAAGTCCGGCCTGCCGGTTTCCCTGAATCCCTTCATAAATGTTACCTTGCATACACTCCAACAGCACGTCAAGTCCTAAAAACCATTAGTCTCCATTCGCTCCTGTCTGACATGCTCACACACGCTTGCTTTAAGTCCAAGCCCCTCCTTTACCCCCTCCCTCCAACCTTTCGTAGGCCCACCCCTACCCTGCCTTCCATCTACTACAGATTTGTATACTCTCGTTCCACCCTTGCTAGATGTCCAAACCACCTCACATCCATTGAGCTACCTTGGCGGAGAAAAGAGGGCGGTCGGACACCTGCCACAAAGCATACCTCCCTCGGCTGCCGCCTCCCAAAACAGACAGGCAGCCTCCGGAGATACACACGTCACCTGCAGGACACCCTGCCCTACCTCCTGGAAATTCAAGAAGGGAGCAGGGCACCTCCAGATGATCCAGATTCCACGGCAAACCACGCTACTTCCGAGGGACCCTGCGGAGTGGGATGAACTCCTGCACATTTGCCCTACCTAGAAACCGTAATACCAGAATGGAAGACCCCAAAGGCTACAATCGGGACGGGGAAAGGGGAGGGTTGGAGGGTGGGGAGGATGAGATGGGGAAGGGGGATTCGGGGGTAATTAGGTTCGGTCCGAGGAAAAAGACCAAAAGGTCTAATTCCTCAGACGAAGAACCTCTTCACAGCGCCAAGGAGCCCCCCCCCCCCCACCCCTTGAAGAGACCTTTAGGCCTGTGTGAATATAATTACAAATGAAATACGAAAGTATTCTCTAAAGCGACCACAAAGTACACAAATTACTTTTCTGACTAGTCTATATCGCTTTCCTTCCGTTTATAAGATACATCAGCAACATTACTACACAGCGACGCCACATTAGTGTACAGTTACTATGCTACCAGCTAAGCACTACGACAGAAAATTAAGTTTGCGCGAGGTATGGAGGAGGCAGGAGAGCGCCAAAGTCGCCCAAGGCAGCGTTGAATACACACACTGGGGGATACACTTAGCGAACGCGTTCTAACGCCTGCAAGAAACATGTGATAATTGCTCCTACTCAGGCACTGCCGAGCTAACCACGAGTGTGCTAAAGTGATATAGTCTTGGACACACATTTTGATCGCGCGTCTTTCAGGTTATCTCGGACGTGAAGTACACTAACGTGGTAAGTAAAAGTGTGAAGACCGGTGTTAGTAGCCACCTGGAAGGCATTCGGACGCTAGAGCACGTTCACACCGGTGTTCGTGCTTTATGGCGGGTCGGTGACTCCGGCTTAACACCTTCCAACACAGGTGATAATGGATACATTGTTTAATTTTCCCAGAAGTGAAAAAATAATCTTATCGTACGTAAATACGTCTTAAGTATTGTCTGGTGTTTTCACTGGCGGTAATAGAAGCATTTATCGTGCCACTCAGAGCCAATGAAGACACTCGCAGTGCTCTATAGATCATCTCAAGTTAATTTCTTAACACCTGATTTATAAATAAACTTGCTTACCAGGAGTAAACTAAGAATTTTTATACACGCTTTTCATTTATATATTTAACTTATTGTTTAAAACATATATATGCTACACACACACACATATATATATATATATATATATATATATATATATAATATATATATATATATATAATTATATAATTAGTCGTGTCGAATAGGTAAAATTGGTCAATTAGCAAAAACTCTTTTATAATTAAGTCCTATTTTTTTTCTTGTACGTTTAAAGATATTTTTTTTCATTTATGTTAATGTAAAAATTATTAATTTTGTACCAAAAGAACCTTAGAAAACTTACCTGATCTTATTATAACAAGCGCAGTTTAAGTTTACAATAATGTAATTTTTTTTATTATTATCACACTGGCCGATTCCCACCAGGGCAGGGTGGCCCGAAAAAGAAAAACTTTCACCATCATTCACTCCATCACTGTCTTGCCAGAAGGGTGCTTTTACACTACAGTTTTTAAAATTGCAACATTATGTTCAGAATGATTTTTGCGAAATTATTGCATACACAAATTTTCCCATGCCTTGTTCGGCAAAAGCGTTGCTATTTAGCCAAAATCGCAAGTTTTACCTATTCGGCACGACATATAATGCTTTTATATTTCATAAATGATGAGGGGTTCGAACATAGGCCTCTGGAATACCAGCCAAAGCGAAATATAACAAGTTTGGTGGTCCAGTCCACCGTGCTAGTGATCCCCTGTACAAGAAATTAAGTCTCAGCCGTCGCTTGCTAATTCAACATTTAATCCCTGTCGGGGAAGCACCGTACAATGTGCTATAACTAAAAAAAAATTCCTAAGAACATATATCTACGTTGTAAAGTCCCTCATAATTTACTACGCATGTTGGATAATAGGACTCCAGAGTTACAATAGTTAGGTCAGGTAATGTTTGTCAGGAAGGAGGACAAGTGTTTCCTGACGCGGGTCTAAGTCATATAACGACCCTCAGCTGGAGCTTTTGGATCTGACCGAGGCCTTCCGCTGGCTTACCTCTCTAAAAATTATGGGCTACAGCTTTAATGACTACAATAAGCAAAGCTAAGGTTAGGAATACACAAGTAACCTCTACTTCCCCCCGTCTGGTGGCTGCTTGGTGTCGTGCAATGGCCTCATATTACCAAAATGATAAGCTTGATAATAATCAGCTTCATTTTAACAGGCAATTGAAAGTTTGAATTTATAGGCAGTGTCTAATATCCTTTCAGAGTGTTGAGGATCACAGGGTGAGAGGGAAATCATTTTATATAGGATGCAACTCTCTTGCCTCTGATGCTTGCTTTTTTTTTTTTTTTTTTTTTTTTACACCCTTTTTTTCTGAGTGTTCGTGCCTGGGTCGCTTCGAGGTATAATTTGATTATGATTTAGTGCCGTTTTATATTTACCTTCTTTTATAGACAAATATAAACTGCCGGGCAGCATAAATATCTTCTCGGGGTAAGAGTAAGCGGAGTGACCAGGTTTAAACTTTTTGTAAACTGTGGAATTTTTGGAGGATTTTTAAGATTTTTCGACGATTCTGCTAAGGTGTATGGCCCATACAATGTCTTTTTTAGCTGAAATTAATTTACTGGAGTTATTTTTCAAGGACCGTGGAATGTGGTAGACACACGAGGATTGTTGAAACATTTTGTACGATTCGTAAATATGAATGGAGTCAAAATTAATGTAAACATTAAGGTGGTATAAACTTTGGTAATAAATACCGACAAGTTGGTTTAGAAAGACACGTAAGCAAACACTACAACATATTTATTAGAAAACGTTTCGGTCCTGGGACCTTGATCACTTCTCAAGTGATCAAGGTCCCAGGACCGAAACGTTTTCTAATAAATATGTTATAGTGTTTGCTTACGTGTCTTTCTAAACCAAACATTAAGGTGTCTATTATTGGAATGCCAGGAAGGAACTGTTTAAGAGTGCCTGCCACTTGGCACTATAGGTCAACTTTTTATGACCTCTTGAACCCACTGCCCTACCCATCATTTCAGTACCCAATCTATGGAACTTGCTAATAATATGGACTCACTATTACTACTACTAATACTGCTATTATCACTACTAATACTATTACCACTAATACTATTACTACTAATACTATTACTACTAATACTATTACTGCTAATACTACTAATACTATTACTATACTATTACGGTTGTCCAGAGGGCTGAGGAAGGGTTGTTGAGGTGGTTCGGACATGTAGAGAGAATGGAGCGAAACAGAATGACTTCAAGAGTGTATCAGTCTGTAGTGGAAGGAAGGCGGGGTAGGGGTCGGCCTAAGAAAGGTTGGAGGGAGGGGGTAAAGGAGGTTTTGTGTGCGAGGGGCTTGGACTTCCAGCAGGCATGCGTGAGCGTGTTTGATAGGAGTGAATGGAGACAAATGGTTTTTAATACTTGACGTGCTGTTGGAGTGTGAGCAAAGTAACATTTATGAAGGGGTTCAGGGAAACCGGCAGGCCGGACTTGAGTCCTGGAGATGGGAAGTACAGCGCCTGCACTCTGAAGGAGGGGTTTTAATGTTGCAGTTTAAAAACTGTAGTGTAAAGCACCCTTCTGGCAAGACAGTGATGGAGTGAATGATGGTGAAAGTTTTTCTTTTTCGGGCCACCCTGCCTTGGTGGGAATCGGCCAGTGTGATAATAAAATATAACTATTACTACTAATACTATTACTACTAATACTGTTACTAATACTACTAATACTGTTACTAATACTATTACTAATACTGTTACTATTACTGCTAATACTACTAATACTAATACTATTACTACTAATACTGTTACTACTAATACTACTAATAATGTTACTAATACTATTACTAATAATGTTACTAATACTATTACTAATAATGTTACTAATACTATTACTAATACTACTAATACTATTACTAATAATACTATTACTAATACTATTACTACTAATACTATTACTAATACTACTAATACTACTAATACTATTACTACTAATACTAATACTATTACTACTAATACTATTACTACTAATACTATTACTACTAATACTATTACTAATACTATTACTACTAATACTATTACTAATATTATTACTGCTAATACTACTAATACTATTACTACTAATACTGTTACTACTAATACTACTAATAATGTTACTAATACTATTACTAATACTACTAATACTATTACTAATAATACTATTACTAATACTATTACTAATACTATTACTACTAATACTAATACTAATACTATTACTACTAATACTATTACTAATACTATTACTACTAATACTATTACTAATACTATTACTACTAATACTATTACTAATAATACTATTACTAATAATACTAATACTATTACTACTAATACTATTACTAATACTATTACTAATACTATTACTATTACTACTACTATTACTACTAATACTATTACTACTAATACTGTTACTAATACTAATACTACTGTTACTAATACTAATACTGTTACTACTAATACTACTAATACTATTACTACTAATACTATTACTACTGATACTAATACCATTACTACTAATACCATTACTACTAATACTATTACTACTATTATTACTAATACTGATACTACTTCGATTACTACTACTGATACTACTTCGATTGCTACTACTGATACTGCTTCGATTACTACGACTGGTACTTCGATTACTAATAATTTCTACGAGATAACGCCCAGGTACCTACTTACTGCTAGGTGAACAAGAGCAGCAGGTGTACGGAAACATGCCCAAAGTTTCACCTGTGCCTGGGATCGATCCTATTCCCCTCAGTGTGTGAGCTAAGGACGCTACCACCCAAGCCACGAGAACCCATTTAGGTCTCTGGGTGTTAGCAAATGTTACAGAAGAAGAGCCGGCGAGGGGCTCTTCATCCAAGGAACTGGATCTGTCCTTCCTCTGGATCAAACTTTACTACCCCCCCCTCATACCCCAGGGAAATTGCAGACAATCAGGTTTGATCCAAGGAAGAGAAGATATCCCTTTACCAGCTTCAAGGCAACCCCTTGAAGGAGTTCCACCTTAAATATTTAAAAAGGCAATACAATAAAGTCTTGGCAAGTAATGTGTAGGGAAAATCAACCTTCAAGACCATCGTGCAGTCTATAGGCTTCAAACCAACGTAATAAACCCCACATCAATCCTTTCACTCTAACTTAAAATTTCATCGATTCAAATTAGTACCTTCCAAAGCTTTAGTGTCTTTACAAAGTAAAGCTTTCGTTCCCGCAAAATAAAGCAAGTCTCCTTCCCTTACACTAAATAAAGCAAAAGTCTCCTTCCCTTACACTTAATAAAGCAAGTCTCTCCTTCCCTTACACACCAAATAAAGCCGAGCTCTCATAGTATTTACCGATAATTACCGGGTGGTGGTGGACAAACCCACTATCACAAGGACGATATTTACGCCAGGGTCTGATTTAATCAAGCAGATTAAACGTAATATACACTGTGGTTTGCCTTAATATTTAATGGAACGGCAGTGGTTCGTGTTCACTGGATGCTTGTCCAAAATCCAGGTGATCTTGGGGTGGTAAGAGCTAATAACTGCAGCATAACACGGGTTATCAGCTTTCGTAAATCTGGGATCAATGAGATGTAGATGGAGTGACGCTGAAGGCAGCAGCGGCGGAAAATGTAGGTTCTCGCCGTAATGTGTCGCGTTGTGTAAGCTGGAGGAGTTGCTTGTTTTGGGAGGTGGTGGTGGTGCGTCCTATGTTAACTGTGCATTTAAGTTCGGAGCTGTGCGCGCATGCGTATGCTCCGTGTTCGTACATGCGTTCGTGCTTGTATAACGAGGCGAATAACCATCGAGTTGTACTCTCATTAAGGGGGACCTTAAAAATTTCTGAATTTTCTTTTATCTCAGACTTTTAGACGTTATTTCGCTCATAACTCGAGAACCCCCCCCCCCCCTCCTCCTCATCCGATCTCATTCATATTTTGAACGTTTGTGTACGGTGACGAGGACTAGATTCTAGGAACTGGCTTGTACAAGTGAACACCAACCAAAGCTATCGAACCTAGTGGTTACAGATTGAAAACAGACAGGTGTTACATCAGTAAGCCACATTGATGTCCACTTTTTTGGCAAATCTTTATAATTATAGTATTCAGGGCAGCTGCCACCTAACCTTTCGACTGTTGTGGGTTAGTATTCCAATCAAACACTAAAAAAAAAAATTGAAATATTTGCATAGGCGTCTAAACAGCATACAAAGATTTGCTGACAGCAAAATGGGCTATTAAAATTATTTAATGATGGTATCGTTGATCTCTGAAAATATGTTTAATTTACTCTATAAAACTATCATAGTATACACGGAACTATATACAGTATTATATATTTCTATTATGTCCAAGGGACTAACTACTTCATCTTCCCCCATGGTATACACGTGCTAAACTCTGGGAGGGAAAAAAAAAACAGAAGATAATGCAGATATTTTTACTGTCATGACGTGAGTAGCAGGACTTGAAGGTGAGGACGATTACCTTCTATAAACCATTGTTCCACTGTGGAGGCTGCTGGGGCAGTGGATAATTGGGGAGCGCTAAGCCCGTAAGATTACACAGCGCATGTGAGGGGGGGGGGGATGGAAGGTATTCCGGCTCAATTCAGGGAACTGGAGCACAGATCCAATTCCCTAGATCAAGAGCCCCTCACCAACGTCAAGGAACCTCCCCTGAGGGACGGGGCAGTGGATAGATGTCCCGAGATTAGTACCAGATATAAATATGATACAAAAACTGAGGACTGGAGAAATTAGTTTACTGGTGTGATTGTTGCATTAGAGGGGAGAGTATAGGTGGCAGAGATTTATTAATTTAGTCACGGTGAGGCAAGATTGAAGTGTATAATTATGAGGTGGATGGAAGGTGAAGGAGACGAAGGGGGTTAAAGGAGATTATGAGATTTTTGAGAGAGGAGAGAAGTTTTTGAGATGCGTGTTACTGATGTGGGAGCAAGGTAACATGTGAAGGAATTCAGGAAAATCTGTTAGTTGAAGCCGTGTTTTGGAGGTGGGGAGTGCACTGGGGTTCGGGGTCGCTACAGTTTGGGTTAGCGCTGAGAAATCCTTTCGCCAGAGTTCTCTCCCGCCAACTCGGGGTGGGACTGGATTGACTCGTCAAACAATGAAGTCAAGCGTGTTTTAGCAAGAGACTACTGGTGCCAGTGTTCACGTACTCTGGCGTGCATGGTGTTGTCACAGGGAAGACGCTGTGGCAACTTGCCAAAACTCTCTCCTTTAGTCTTTTACCGGAGAAATATCTAAGGATTTGTAGCCTTCTTCAGGTGGCCGATAATCTGTGGACAACATCGGGCTTGTTCAAGCTCTGCCGCAGGATGTGCCGGTGGTTTACCGACAAGGAAACAGGATCTTATTTGCGTTGGTGTACAGACTAATCTTGAATGACAACCCCTGGGAAGTGCGATGCTATCCGGTTATATCTATATCCGGTTATATATCTATATTTGGCTTATTTCTGTCACGGAAATAGAGTGGTTTGAGGTAGACTATAACGTTTGTGGGACTAACATTTGGCATCATTTTTACATATATTAGGCTGCAGAAGTGTGTCATGAAGACGGCTGGTGTTGGTGTACGTTGCAGTGATGCGCTTACACTGCGGAATTTCTCCCAGTGCGTATTTTACCCTATCCATCACTGCTATCCTGGCGAGAACCCAGGAGCTACACGCCATCCAAGGGGGATATATGGACGAAACTGTTCACCTGACGGCCGGATAGGAGAGTTTGGTAGAGGAAAACGCCTGTTCTAAATCTGCATCCACATCTGCTGCCAGTATAGACATCCAGAGGAGCTGTAAAGGAATGCGGTTTTATATGAGTTGTGAATCTGCGACCCTGGAATTGCGACGTGGCTGCCTCTTATCCCCCCCGACTGAAAAGTGTACTTTGATATGTTAAATACTAATAAATACTGAGAAATATGCCTCTGTGCACCTACACACACTAGTATATACATTTATGAACTTTCCTATATACCGATTCTCCTCTGTATGGATAGAAAACTTAAAGATACACATTTGTGTATATGAATAGATTACTATCGATGTATATACACAGATCTTTGTGTATATACGAAGATTTCTGTATGCGAGTTCCCCTTGATGCTGGTGAGGGGCTCTTGATCTAGGGAATTGGATCTGTGCTCCAGTTCCCTGAACCGAGACTAAATACCTTCCATCCCCCCCCCACACAGGTGTTGTATAATCCCTACTGGTTTAGTGCTCCCCCATGATTATAATAATGTATACGACTTGCACACCTTTGGCCAGTGATAATGTGACGTATACAACAAACAGGAAACGCGTACGCGAGAACAGCTAACAGCAGATAGCAGCATTATACACCCGAGAACAGCTAACAGCAGATAGCAGCATTATACACCCGAGAACAGCTATCTACTGTTAACTCTGTTCTCGCGTGTATAATGCTGCTAACAGCAGGTAGTGTAATGTCCGCGAGAACACAGCTAACAGCAATAGTATGCTGACAAGGGCCGCGGCCTCAGCTGGTGCTAATTAATCTAATTATATTATCACATGTATATCCAAATGGCTTTTATTAGGAAAACCTGGTTGTGGGATACTGGTTTTGCCTTCGTTTACCTCCTCCCTCTCATCCTCTGCTACCTCTTCCTCCTGTTATTCTCTTTTCTGTTTACATTGCGCTCTGCCTTATTGTCTTGTTTTTGTCAGCTTTTGTTTACACAACTTAAAAATTATCTGCAGCAAATGCCTGAGTTACAAAGACACGTATGAGGGGAGGATATACAAAGGTGTGTGTATCTCAGGGTATACACACTGGTACATCTCGGGGTATGCAGGAAGTGGTGGGCATCTTCGTGTATATACACAGGTAGGTATAATGTTTGTTAGCAAACAGGACAAGTGTTTCCTGACGCGGGTCTTAGTCATATGATGACCCACAGCTGGAGCTTTTGGTCATCTGACCGAGGCCTTCTACTGGCTTACCCCTCCATTTCTTTAAAAATCATGGTTTGGATTATAACCGTTAGAAGGAATATGCCTAAGTGTACATACACAAGGGTTTATCATGATATACATGTCGTGCCGAATAGGTAAAACTGGTCAATTAGTAAGAACTCGTTTAAAATTAAGTCCTTTCTGAAAAAATTTCTTATACGTTTAAAAATATTTTTTCATTTATGTTAATGTAAAAATTAATTTTGTACCAAAAGAACCTTAGAAAACTTACCGAACTTTATTACAAGAGCAATTTAATTTTAATACAATGAAATATTTTTTTCGTTAGATTCAGAATTATTTTTGCGAAATTATTTCATATACAAACTTTCGCTTGCCTTATTCGGCAAGAAGAGCGTTGCTATTTAAGCCAAAATTGCAAGTTTTACCTATTGGGTACGACATCACACGCACAACACACAACACAAATCTCAATTTACGTAAAATATTCCATATTGAAGCAATTAAGATATTCCATAGGTTAGTATTTGTGAAATTAGAAATTAATGACCAGTGTTCATTAGACAGGATTTAAACCTCTGGACATAATGGTAGGTCTCTCGGCTCTCAACCAAAAAGAGCCCGAGTTCGATCCAGGGGAGGCTGGAGACTTAGGCTAGTGCCCCTTAAATGGGTGTTCCTGTTCACCTAGCAGCAAACAGGTACCAGAGAGTTGGTCGTGTGTTGTGGGTGGCAACCCAGGGGAAAAAGGAACGGAATTATCTTACACCTTAGGAACGGAATTATCTTACACCTTAAGACTAGGATTAACTGAAGGATAACAGTTTGTTACCTGAAGGATGGCAGGTAGGACCGACAAGTATGCTAGAAAGACCTATCCCCAGCGAAACATACTTTGTCTTAGACTAAATTTAACTGCTTGGAAAACTTGGCAACTGTATGAACAGAACTGATATCATTTGCTTAAATTAAATTTAATAAAGATAAGAAATCCTATACCGTCTTTGATTTTTTTCTTTCATAACTTCTTACGAACTTTAAACTTTCCCTACGTTTATATTACCCACCTGCTCCTCCCTATGGCCCAGTTTTATTCATAATTATTTTTACAAGTACATGTTTAAGGTATACAGACCATAGCTGACATCAATAACATACTACTATATAGAAAGCCGCTTGTTATGCTGAGCATTTCTCGCAAATTAGGTCAATTTTTTCCCAGGTTGCAACGCACACCAGTCGACTAACACCCAGGTACCAATTATTACTAATGGGTGAACATTGACAACCGGTGTAAGGAAACGCGCCCAGCGTTTCCACCCCTTTGCCGGGAATTGAACCCACACCCTCACCGTGTGAATAGAGTTTTTTGCCACCAGGTCACGGTGCACCGTCGCATCTACCGTGACTGATGCACACCATTAATTTTGCCTTTAACTGCACTGTCATCTTCAAAACTGTTTTACCAGTCTTCCATTATTCCCCAGTCTTAGCCTACTGGTCACTGGAGGGCTGCACACTGCTAGGCCTATCCCATGTTCATTTTCTTTTGAATTTCTCAGTGTGACCTCAAATTTCCACTTTCCCATACAAGCGCAACTTTTACGATCATTTCACAGCTAAAAGGGAAAAGACGTACGACTCCCGTTGAGCTTCATTCCTGTATTTCACGTTTGGTTGATCCATCGGTATATATGTACGTATCCATGTATGCACCTGTGTGTGTGTACACGTTTTGGTTACACTAGACTACACTAGGTTTTCAGAAAGGTATTCAAGGGGAGGCCTAGGCATTACACTCATCCCATTCTCTTTTGCAGTTATTTCCCGGCAGCAGTGTGCGTCCGTGTACCCTGTCAGCTACCAGCCTTTTAACCATACGGAGTTCCACTAACATTAATTACCCAGCTACTCATTACCGCGCTTAGCATCATCGTCGGTAATTAGCAGGAGCAGGAGTTGATCGCATTTACACGAGCGAACATACACGCATATCCAAACAGGGACGCTGAGCGCTGCCACACACGAAAGAAAACATTACAAGCATTTTTAAGTGATCGCTTAAATCTTGCATGTTCGAATTTAAAACATTTAAGCTATAATGGGTATTTAAAAAAAAATTAAGTGTACATTCGACAATTTGGAACATGGGGCCGAGGCATTGTGTCCGCCACTAAAATGAGGATAATCCACAAGAAAACAATAACATTTGTACATATCGACCTCAGTTTAGATCCTCTGTAGATATTTCTACCAACAAGTGTTCACGACACTGGTGTAACAATTGCTAAAAATTTAAATTTCAAAACCTTAAATTTTATTCCACAATTAAAGGGCATCGTAAGAGTAAAAAAGAAAAATTACATCTACTTACATTATAATATAAACAATCACCAAGTCATACAACACCTTTCGAATTAAAGGTGACCAGGTTTGATCAGAGGGATTAGTGAAGCTTCACGCCCTGGAGTCAGTCTCACCACTAGCTTCATCTCCAGCTAGTGATAAATCCTTTAGGAAATTAGACAGGCAAAACAGATTATGACATTTTAAGTTTGACATTTAATGGAAAAATCGCAAATCAGGAGTGGTCTTGCAACACCTGGGATGTTTTCAGATTCCCCAAAGAAAAGAACAGCCTTTGTCCCCTCTCCCCCTCCCCCCTCCAACAGTTCACTAGCATCAAGACAGCTCACCTGCATGGGCGGGAAGACTGACTGGGAGAATCTGCGCATTCTGCGGATAAGATACGGGAAGAAAAGAGTCTAGTCTATAGCTGGGTCGTTTTGGACAAGGTGATAAAAGCAATGGGGGGGGGGGGACAAAAAAGCATTCTTCCCCCTCCCTCACAGACGCCAACTGACTAAACCCTCCTTTCACCTCTTTTCCAATTTCCCCCGTGTCCCATACATAAATTACTTCACGGAATAAAAAAAAATGAATACTTAGTATTACTTTGCATCGTTTTGAGAGAAACACGAAATTTAAAAAAAGTATATATAAATTATCAGGTCAATCCGACGCGCTGACCACTCGGTCAACCCGCTCTTCGTTTTACAGACCAATTGTGAGAGCTGCAACTGGAATTCTCAACGACCACGGACTTTACCCAAGTATTTAGCAAAGACAGCCTACAACGATCAAACCAGGTCTTAGGGATGTAGATGAATGGTTCAGAGAACCGACATGTTGATAAATTAGACACATGTGCAACTCTTGGGTATCTTTATTGAGGAAACGTTTCGCCACACAGTGGCTTCATCAGTCCATACAAAGGAGAATCTTGAAGAACAGGAGGAGAATGAGGTAATCAGAGTTGCACATGTGTCTAATTTATCAACAGGTCTTAGAGACTTGGCCCCTAGCGTCATCTATGAGCCAACTAGCGTAATAAACACTGTCTTCTAGAACGAAACCCTCCGTATAATATTGTCCCGCGAGACAGGTTTCGCACTCCAAATGTATGGAAGAAATGATGGCGCCGGGGTTCACACAGAACATCTTGGGATATCGTCCATCCATTCTCTTCCATGAACACTTCACCGAGAGAAAACAACTTTGCCCCCAGAAGACAGTCTCAACGGGCATTCTAAAAGAGCAAAAATAGGTACATTGTAATAAACTGAAAAAAATAAGAAATTTCCCACCGTCGCCATTTTTTTTCTCTAACTCTGGACAAACTAGGCCCTCAGCCTAGGATTAAGATTGACTGCAGGGAACAGTAAACTAGAACGTACTATAGCTATATAGAACATACAAATTTAGACAGGTTTCCAAAAAAGGCATTATTGCAGGAGGCCCCTGTACCATCACAGGTAAACTTTCCAGGAAAGAAGTCTCAGGATGACAGTTGATCAAGGTGAAAGTTTGGTTATGAACACTACATCCTAAACAGGGGATCTATTTTGCGACACCAACGCAGATTTTTTCAGCAAAGCCAGAAAGACGCTTTTGAGATACAGTGAAAAATTAAGCTACCTGCTGACCAATGGCTTACTACTTAAACAATTAAAAGCCTATTCATGGCACATAAAACAGTACACTTTAGGGCCGTCGCCTCAGACATCGCCAGTGTTCCAAAACTCGAAGAACCACAGTCGAAGTGCAAAGCCCACATATTTACCTCAGACTAGTAAAATTCTCAGTATTGTATTTGAAAAAAAAGGTAAATTTTAACATTCAGAATATTCAAAAATTTTAATTAGAATAGAAATCAAAGGCAAACTTAGATAGACTGGACATTTCTATGGTGTTTAGTTCAGACTGCTTTCTCTTACTAGGAAAAATCCCAGACTTCCTACAGTGATTGCTCAGAGCAAAGTGGCCGAAGTCTCAAATATAAGATGGTGGCATAGTCCAGCAGAAAATACAGTCTCCAAGTCACTCAAAGGTGTAGCAGTTTTCTTCCTTCAGAGAATACCGAAGGAGTTTATCATTCTTGTCTACTCCAGTATGTATCCTTCACAGGTTGGCCACTGCAGATTAACGAAACAGAGGATTACTAGACGGTCAGACTGAAGGAGCCGAAGGCAAAAAAGTAATAAAAACTAATCTTTAATATGAAACTTCAAGAAGGGAAGTTCACATGCTAGGGAATCTTACTTTGCCCGAAGAGAAGTTAAGGGTAAAATATCCAACTTCACTAAATACCAAGTAAAAATTATTACCAACAGAAAGTGAGGTCATAAATATTAGAATTTATTATAATCAAAAAGAAGCGCTAAACCTCAAATATCAGAAGATACAAATTATTTTCAACTACGAACACTGGGCTTTCCAGTTGTTAAAAGAGAAGGAAAAGAATAGGTAGTTTCAACACCAGGAGCCCGAAAACTGAAAAATAAATTACCTACTGGAACCGGATCCAATATAGTGACTTCTATGCTAAAAAGATTTCGCCGTTTTTACCAAACCCATCAGACATAATGGAGCCACAACATCCTTCACAGGACCAAAGGACGTAAGTCTCTCCAGGATCTGGTGAATGTGATCAACACAGGTAGACCTGGAGAAGGGAAACACCACCACCCATCATGGCATAGAGAGGCTCCTATTTCAAGAAAAATTCTATAAAAATTTAGTAGGTTCACATTAGAGACTCCTTAGAATCCTTGGAATTGAGGTTGCCTAGTCGGCCAGTAGGCCTATTTCAGTGTTCCACAGATAAAGTACACACGTGCAACGCTGCTATGTATTGTCGAGACGTTTCATCAACTAGTGGCTTTCAATTTTATACAGTAATCTTAAAGATCGGAAAACATTTAGCCTTGGAGGTGATAGTCCCTCAGGCTTTAGTCTGTACGACTGATCAGCTCAGACTACAAATCTTCTATTGTCTCTATGAGGACTATTGCCTTCATAAAGTCGTGCAAGAAAGGTATAAAATACCGACAATGT
Source organism: Cherax quadricarinatus (assembly GCF_038502225.1). Taxonomy (NCBI): domain Eukaryota; kingdom Metazoa; phylum Arthropoda; class Malacostraca; order Decapoda; family Parastacidae; genus Cherax; species Cherax quadricarinatus. The sequence goes on from NC_091350.1 coordinate 1,247,957, forward strand.
GAAAGTTAAGACATGTGCAACATCTGGATATCTTTATTGTAGACGTTTTGCCATCTAGTGGCTTTATCAATACAGATCCTAGGACATAATTAGAAGACAGTAGAACACTATACCAAAGATGAGGCAATCAGTCCCTCAGCTTTGGAGTTAGTGGATAAGGACGTGTAGCAGACGAGAGCATAGTCACTGGTAGGTGGGATTTCCCAGTGGAAGTAAGTCCTACCCAAAGGGATGGGCTAGTTGTAGCAGCAGCAGTTAAGACATGTTGTACATGTGTCTTAACTTTCACATTGTCGGTATTTTATACCTTTCTTACACAACTTGTCAGACACTGCAACATCATGGAATCTTGGTTCAGAGGACATCCGCAAGACCTTCACGGCTGCTACAACTAACCCATCCCTTTGGGAAGGACCTACTTCCACTGGGGAATCCCGCCTACCAGTGACTATGCCCTCGTCTGCTACACGTCCCTATCCACTGACGCTTATATAAGCGCCAGTCTTCTTGCCTTTGCCCCAGATTTTCCTCCACCACGATGTTGTGAACACTAACTCCAAGGCTGAGGGACTGATTACCTCATCTTTTGTATATAGTTCTGTCTTCTAATTATGTCCTAGAATCTGTATTGATAAAGCCACTGGATGGCGAAACGTCTACAATAAAGATATTCAAATGTTGCACATGTGTCTTAACTTTCACTTCATAAAGCCACTAAGACCTCCACAACAGGGATACCAAAGTATTACACACTTTGGTATCCTTGTAATATACTAAGAAATATTCATTGTACGCCTGGCCACCAGCCTCGGAAAACCAATACAAGCTAATTTATCATCGTCTTAAATGATTATAGACGACCAGTCGTGGATTCATCTTTGTACCAATTAAATGTTTCACCGTGTGGGGTAAGCCAGGTTTACCAAACCTGCCCATTTTTGGGGGGCATGCTAAGGAATGCTCAAGAGGGTACGAGTGGGAGAGTTGATGTTTATAAACTAAAAATTTCTAGATAGTAGAGAACCTTTCTTTAAAAGAATGTCATCACCGTTTAACCCAATAGTAAATCAACGTATATTCTTACAAAAAGTATTGGTGGCCACTGTACCTATTAGGCTTTTAATTCAAAGTTTTTTGTTTTTTTCTAAAAGAAAGCATACCACGGGCGGGGATAGAACCCGCGATCAGAGATTCTCAAAACTTGCATTTGTGGTCACATTGGTTTTTATGCTAACCTTCCTATGGTGTAGAAATATACCTAGTTGGATGAATCTTATTGTGGCTAGCTGGTCCAGTGGCTAACGCGACGGTCTGGAGTTTTGAGAGTGACCGCGGGTTCTATCCCCGCCCGTGGTATGGTTTGTTTGCAATCGTGTCATTACGATTTCGCGAGTCATGTTTTCCTAAAAGATTTTTATTGTTGTACAGCGAAGGTTTATAGACCTAAGAATTAGGAGTACTGTTGTCTGACTACTTCGGTATTATTTATAGGAAGTTATCGTCACATCAGAACACATCAGTGGTGTCGGGTCACCACATGACGACCAAGGTCAGGACCAGTCTTGGCAAACCTATGTGAACAGTACACATGGGGGGGGGGTTGGTACGTGGCTAATAAAGATTAAGGGGGGTACACTATCATCAGGAATTTGAGAACCACAGTTGGGCCTTAGTTTTATATTCAACACTTGTTTTTACTATGGTTTTACAGCAGACTTTCACAGTAGCAGCTTAATGCTCGACCCATCCAACTTTTCAAAGTCCGCGAGAAAACGCACGTTCTAGGCCTTACAATATGCCCCCCCTCCCCCCGGCCTATTAAGACATTGCGGTGCGTGGCATTTAAAATGAGAAATTTCCTTTTGCTAGGAACTAAAGTCGCACAATTAATTTAAGTCACTGGTGGACGGAAAGTTCTCAGAAATGCCAGTGCACGGTGCTTTTCTTAAATAATGTTCTTATGTTAGCTTTCTTTTCGTTTAGTCCGGCAATTTTCCGTAAATGAGAGTTAATACTGCGTTATCCTAGCCGAACTAAACCAAACACGATATGAAAGTAAAACCGAGCGGTCACGGCTGGACGACGCAGAAATCGGTAAACAAACCGACGCTCGAATGAGAACTGTGTGGTATACTGAAATAAGTAACTTCAGCCATAATTATAGCAGAGTTTGGAGTCTTTTTTTTTTATTAAACTCGTGTCTAGTTTCTTCCCAATGACATGAGTGACCAATAAACAATATTCCTCGCCATCAATGTCCTACTAGAATACATAAACATCGCTATTAGAAATGGAACAAAGGATGTCTGTAAACTTATTATAATCATGAGGGAGCGCTAAACCCGTAGGATAATACAGCGAAATGGGGGGTGGAAGATATTCAGGCACAATTTAGGGAACTGAAGCACAGATCCAATTCCCTAGAACAAGAGCCCCTCACCAACGTCAAGGAACCTCCCTCGAGGGGGAGGATATTCCATAATATTTAACTTGGAACTAAACTGAAGGTAGATCTGCACTGTGGTTATATGTACACAATTCAGAATTTCAATTTCTTTCTATTTTAACCCTTCGATTCCTTCCCCACTAATCCAGTCCACGGGAGCCGAGAGGATTGGTGACTGGGAAGAGAAAGCGGATAATGGATCACCACCGAAACCAAGTAAAGCCTTTAACTTACTTGCCATGTTGACCTAGGGTAAGAAAACAGTTCCTAAACACGTGATACAAATTTTATATTAATGCAGATGCGATTCGGTATAGTGTTATAGTTAAATTGGGCCTCAGAGGCTCTACTAGTCTGACCAGAGACTACGGCTCTCAGGCTGTTACAAAGCTTAATTAATTGTTCTTGGCGACTGTTTTTCCTCGACAGGCTGTCTCCAACTAGCCAAATGAAATTCATCGCTTCCCATCCATGATAATATACGCTTGGAAAATCCTAGAGGGATTAGTACCAAACTTGCACACGAAAATCACTCCTTACGACAGCAAAAGACTCGGCAGGAGATGCAACATTCCCCCAATGAAAAGCAGGGGCGCCACGAGTACACTAAAAGACAACACTATAAATGTCAGGGGCCTAAGATTGTTCAACTGCCTCCCAGCATACATAAGGGGGATTATCAATAGACCCCTGAGTGTCTTCAAGAAGAAGTTGGTCAGACACTTAAAGTCAGTACCTGATCAGCAGGGCTGTGGTTCGTACGTCGGTTTACGTTCGGCCAGCAGTAACAGCCTGGTTGATCAGACCCTGATCCACCACGAGGCCTGGTCTCAGACCGGGCCGCGGGGGAGTTGACCCCCAAAACCCCCTCCAGGATACTCCAGGTATCCACTGAAAAACCATGTAATGATCAATTATTTTCTCTTGAAGTGCGACAAGGAATATATTCAACTATTTCCCTTTCATTTTATCCCGGTCTACCTACCTGGAGTCTACCTGGAGGGTATTCCGGGGGGTCTACGCCCCCGTGTCGAAAATAAAAGTATCTCGCAAGAATACAAAAGTGCCGCAGTACAATTTAATAAGTTACCCTAATTCAGAATAATAATTAAAGAAGATCCTGGGCAAATATTAAATAATCTAAAAAAAAATTACTAATTAGATGCACAAACTCTCAATGGAACTTATCTCGAGTTGCAGAAAGTCAGCGCAAATCCAGGCTGAAAGCTTTCCAAAGCAATTTTCTGGAAAAATACACACACACACACCATAGCTCGCACAGGTCACCAGCCAGACTAAGTCACTGCTTCATTTCCCCCCAGATGTCACTGTACTGGTTACGTCACACGATCTACTAAATTTAAATCTCACAAAACACTCTCTTAATTATGCCTTATATTGAATACTGCATTATTTATAAAATCCACAAAAAATGTCATTGTTTTTCAAAGGAATTTGACATAAAATTAATTCCGTGTGTAAATTTGATGACAATCATTTGATGTATCGTTTGTCCTGTCACCAACAACACCAAGTCAACATTTATTTCAAGGTGTAAGAGAGCACAATAATCTTATATTTTGATTTTCCAAAAACAATATAGACGGAATACAGTGATACATGATAGATGAACATTGAGATACAAGGTTTCAAGCCTCGCACTGCAAACTTAACAAACTGACGTTGAATGCAAAATAGAGAAGCTCACCTACATCAACGCTAAGAGAAGCTCTTTCTTCCTCAGTCACTACATAAATGTGCCACCTCGAATTTTCGTTGATTATTTTACACTAAAGGCTCGTGGATAGTCTCCTAGTCACATTGCGGAGGATAGTTACAGCCGTCTTAGCCCTCTCCTACAATATATTTTGCTGGTGACCAGTTAATAGTTATGGATATCCTTCCAGTACCTCAGTAGTGTCACCTATACAGATGTTTTGGACATTCCGATTGCTTTTATTGTCAATCGATACCATAACGCACAACCTTTAACGTTATATATCATAACTTTCCTAACTTCAATCCCTATCTTGCAGTAACTCTTAAGAGGCATGAAGCAATTATTCTCGTCACTGCTTATGCTTCCATGGAGCTTAAAGTTCCTTTTTCGAGGGAGAAGAATGGCGTGTTGTATATCCTGGCCACGTACAATCTCCGACAACATTCGCATACCCGTATCACCAGCCCAGCGACATCCTCAGCCAACCCGTCAACTACGCAAACCCATTCTCTCTCCTATGTACGGGTTATTTGTGTATTACAGTTGTTCCCTTAGACATTTATTCCTTTTCTAACCCTCTCTCCATTATGGGTCTTCCACCTCGGACTGTGTTCTGTTTCCGATTAATTCTCAGCTTGCATATAGTCAGCGACTCCTCAAAGGATGAAAATTAGGCACATGTGCAACATTTGGGTATCTTTATTGTAGACGTTTCAGTAAAACACAGCTCTGTGTTGTGTGCTTGGTTCTTGTAGGATTGGTTGGTCCTGTGTGTTAAGGCGTCATGTGGTTCTCGCTCACAATGGCGGGCCAGTACGACATGGGTTCGGGTCCTTGGCTAGCGCAGTGTTATTGATCAACACCACTCGTTCATGATTACAATAATGTATATATATATATATATATATATATATATATATATATATATATATATATATATATATATATATATAATCATTTTTTTTTTTGCATCTGGCACAAGGGTCGGTGTAGACCCCGGCCGTGTTGTTAGGTCTATTGTGGATACACGGCCCAGTGATGTCCTTAATGGACTTGAATGAAACCACAGCCCTGTCAGTTTCAAGTTCGTTAAGGATGTATGCAACCACAGAGGCAGTGCTTCCCGTGGGAAGACCCGCAATCCTGTTCTTCCTAGAAGTTTCCAGCTTCACAGTGTCATTTCCCTTCAGTCTACAATACAACGCTGAGGAACCTTCAGTCTAACAAAGCTGTGGGAGACGGAGCAGTTAATCCCCTTCATGTAATTAGTGATGAAAACAATATAGACTCCTTGGAGGAACTCCATCAGGACATCATGCTTAGTTTTTGAGTCATGGTGGGAAATGTGATGGGTTAGATCATCTTGCTGGTTCGACTCAGAGTAAAATGGAGGTTAGGACGATAAATCCTTCATCAGCATCAAATTAAATAGAGCGTCTTGACTGATTAAGGGGTAATAATTGTAATGATAGGCGGTGGCGTAACAAGAGGGCGTGAGTGGTAATGTTAGGGAAGGTATCAGTTATACCACAGAGTCAACTGTTTGTCTTGTTTTGTGTTTAGATGTGTTAATAGCTGTGTTGACACCGGTAGCGAGATGTGCGGAGCGCTAGGATGAGGGTAATAAGCTAGGGTTGAAGAGTTGGCATCAATTGTGACATTAAATATTAAAACAGTGGCAGGATAGTGATAATAGCAACGGATGTGGAAGATAACAGAATAGATATTATGACTGCATCCTTGGTGAAAAGTCGTAAAGCTGCATTTTGTGAATCTATGGTACGGGTGGGGTTAGAACCCATGGCAAGTGAATCGTAAAACTCCAGGCCAGTACGTTACCCACCGGACCAGGTAACTACAAAAAGATTCATCCAACTAGGTATATTTATACACCATAGGGAGGTGAGCATCGGCCCCACCGTGACCACAAATGCGAACGTTAAGGAATTGGAAACACTCAGATGATCCCTCGGCGAAGGTAGATGCGCAATCTTTATTTATCTCAATGTCTTTAACACTGTTAAATCAGCTAGTTACTATAGTTAGAAAAATCTTAAGAATAAAAGAAGAGGGTTGCACCTGCAATAGACTATCAGCCAGTTAATGGCAACTTAGGAGCCTAACTCTATAGGCCTAAGATATAAATATAAAAAGCCTTTTGTCTGTCCTGGCAGGCTGACTTTAATTATAAAAATGTTAACATTTCCAAATATTTACATATATTAGTCGTTTTTGCTTCAAATTTTGAGGGAAAGGGGGGTCATCTACCCCTCTCGTCTCCCCTCGCTCTCCCCTCACCCCCTCCCGAGGCTACAGCTCTGGGTACCAACGAAACACACTTTAAGTTCTAGCAAAACATTTGCTGAAATATATTTTCAGCCGTATACACTGAGAAATATTTTCTGATATATATAATGAAGGAAGGTGGCTTAGTGCTGGTGATGGCTCTTGATTCCTTCAAGGAAGGTGGCTTAGTGCTGGTGATGGTGCTTGATTCCTTCAAGGAAGGTGGCTTAGTGCTAGTGATGGCTCTTGATTCCTTCAAGGAAGGAGGCTTAGTGCTGGTGATGGCTCTTGATTCCTTCAAGGAAGGTGGCTTAGTGCTAGTGATGGCTCTTGATTCCTTCAAGGAAGGTGGCTTAGTGCTGGTGATGGCTCTTGATTCCTTCAAGGAAGGTGGCTTAGTGCTGGTGATGGCTCTTGATTCCTTCAAGGAAGGTGGCTTAGTGCTGGTGATGGTGCTTGATTCCTTCAAGGAAGGTGGCTTAGTGCTGGTGATGGTGCTTGATTCCTTCAAGGAAGGTGGCTTAGTGCTAGTGATGGCTCTTGATTCCTTCAAGGAAGGTGGCTTAGTGCTGATGATGGTGCTTGATTCCTTCAAGGAAGGTGGCTTAGTGCTGGTGATGGTGCTTGATTCCTTCAAGGAAGGTGGCTTAGTGCTGGTGATGGTGATTGATTCCTTCAAGGAAGGTGGCTTAGCGCTGGTGATGGTGCTTGATTCCTTCAAGGAAGGTGGCTTAGTGCTGGTGATGGTGCTTGATTCCTTCAAGGAAGGTGGCTTAGTGCTGGTGATGGCTCTTGATTCCTTCAAGGAAGTTGGCTTAGTGCTGGTGATGGTGATTGATTCCTTCAAGGAAGGTGGCTTAGTGCTGGTGATGGCTCTTGATTCCTTCAAGGAAGGTGGCTTAGTGCTGGTGATGGTGCTTGATTCCTTCAAGGAAGGTGGCTTAGTGCTGGTGATGGTGCTTGATTCCTTCAAGGAAGGTGGCTTAGTGCTGGTGATGGCTCTTGATTCCTTCAAGGAAGGAGGCTTAGTGCTGGTGATGGCTCTTGATTCCTTCAAGGAAGGTGGCTTAGTGCTGGTGATGGTGCTTGATTCCTTCAAGGAAGGTGGCTTAGCGCTGGTGATGGTGCTTGATTCCTTCAAGGAAGGTGGCTTAGTGCTGGTGATGGTGCTTGATTCCTTCAAGGAAGGTGGCTTAGCGCTGGTGATGGTGCTTGATTCCTTCAAGGAAGGTGGCTTAGTGCTGGTGATGGTGCTTGATTCCTTCAAGGAAGGTGGCTTAGCGCTGGTGATGGTGCTTGATTCCTTCAAGGAAGGTGGCTTAGTGCTGGTGATGGTGCTTGATTCCTTCAAGGAAGGTGGCTTAGTGCTGGTGATGGTGCTTGATTCCTTCAAGGAAGGTGGCTTAGTGCTGATGATGGTGCTTGATTCCTTCAAGGAAGGTGACTTAGTGCTGGTGATGGTGCTTGATTCCTTCAAGGAAGGTGGCTTAGTGCTGGTGATGGTGCTTGATTCCTTCAAGGAAGGTGGCTTAGTGCTGGTGATGGTGCTTGATTCCTTCAAGGAAGGTAGCTTAGTGCTGGTGATGGTGCTTGATTCCTTCAAGGAAGGTGGCTTAGTGCTGGTGATGGTGCTTGATTCCTTCAAGGAAGGTGGCTTAGTGCTGGTGATGGTGCTTGATTCCTTCAAGGAAGGTGGCTTAGTGCTGGTGATGGTGTTTGATTCCTTCAAGGAAGGTAGCTTAGTGCTGGTGATCGTGCTTGATTCCTTCAAGGAAGGTAGCTTAGTGCTGGTGATGGTGCTTGATTCCTTCAAGGAAGGTGACTTAGTGCTGGTGATGGTGCTTGATTCCTTCAAGGAAGGTAGCTTAGTGCTGGTGATGGTGCTTGATTCCTTCAAGGAAGGTGGCTTAGTGCTGGTGATGGTGCTTGATTCCTTCATGGAAGGTGACTTAGTGCTGATGATGGTGCTTGATTCCTTCAAGGAAGGTGACTTAGTGCTGGTGATGGTGCTTGATTCCTTCAAGGAAGGTGACTTAGTGCTGGTGATGGTGCTTGATTCCATCAAGGAAGGTGACTTAGTGCTGATGATGGTGCTTGATTCCTTCAAGGAAGGTGACTTAGTGCTGGTGATGGTGCTTGATTCCTTCAAGGAAGGTGACTTAGTGCTGATGATGGTGCTTGATTCCTTCAAGGAAGGTGGCTTAGTGCTGGTGATGGTGCTTGAATCCTTCAAGGAAGGTGGCTTAGTGCTGGAGATGGTGCTTGATTCCTTCAAGGAAGGTGACTTAGTGCTGATGATGGTGCTTGATTCCTTCAAGGAAGGTGGCTTAGTGCTGGTGATGGCTCTTGATTCCTTCAAGGAAGGTGGCTTAGTGCTGGTGATGGCTCTTGATTCCTTCAAGGAAGGTGGCTTAGTGCTGGTGATGGTGCTTGATTCCTTCAAGGAAGGTGGCTTAGTGCTGGTGATGGTGCTTGATTCCTTCAAGGAAGGTGACTTAGTGCTGATGATGGTGCTTGATTCCTTCAAGGAAGGTGGCTTAGTGCTGGAGATGGTGCTTGATTCCTTCAAGGAAGGTGACTTAGTGCTGATGATGGTGCTTGATTCCTTCAAGGAAGGTGACTTAGTGCTGGTGATGGTGCTTGATTCCTTCAAGGAAGGTGACTTAGTGCTGATGATGGTGCTTGATTCCTTCAAGGAAGGTGGCTTAGTGCTGGTGATGGTGCTTGAATCCTTCAAGGAAGGTGGCTTAGTGCTGGAGATGGTGCTTGATTCCTTCAAGGAAGGTGACTTAGTGCTGATGATGGTGCTTGATTCCTTCAAGGAAGGTGGCTTAGTGCTGGTGATGGCTCTTGATTCCTTCAAGGAAGGTGGCTTAGTGCTGGTGATGGCTCTTGATTCCTTCAAGGAAGGTGGCTTAGTGCTGGTGATGGTGCTTGATTCCTTCAAGGAAGGTGGCTTAGTGCTGGTGATGGTGCTTGATTCCTTCAAGGAAGGTGGCTTAGTGCTGATGATGGTGCTTGATTCCTTCAAGGAAGGTGGCTTAGTGCTGGTGATGGCTCTTGATTCCTTCAAGGAAGGTAGCTTAGTGCTGGTGATGGTGCTTGATTCCTTCAAGGAAGGTGGCTTAGTGCTAGTGATGGCTCTTGATTAATTCAAGGAAGGAGGCTTAGTGCTGGTGATGGCTCTTGATTCCTTCAAGGAAGGTGGCTTAGTGCTAGTGATGGCTCTTGATTCCTTCAAGGAAGGTGGCTTAGTGCTGGTGATGGCTCTTGATTCCTTCAAGGAAGGTGGCTTAGTGCTGGTGATGGCTCTTGATTCCTTCAAGGAAGGTGGCTTAGTTCTGGTGATGGTGCTTGATTCCTTCAAGGAAGGTGGCTTAGTGCTGGTGATGGTGCTTGATTCCTTCAAGGAAGGTGGCTTAGTGCTAGTGATGGCTCTTGATTCCTTCAAGGAAGGTGGCTTAGTGCTGGTGATGGTGCTTGATTCCTTCAAGGAAGGTGGCTTAGTGCTGGTGATGGTGCTTGATTCCTTCAAGGAAGGTGGCTTAGTGCTGGTGATGGTGATTGATTCCTTCAAGGAAGGTGGCTTAGCGCTGGTGATGGTGCTTGATTCCTTCAAGGAAGGTGGCTTAGTGCTGGTGATGGCTCTTGATTCCTTCAAGGAAGGTGGCTTAGTGCTGGTGATGGCTCTTGATTCCTTCAAGGAAGGTGGCTTAGTGCTGGTGATGGTGCTTGATTCCTTCAAGGAAGGTGGCTTAGCGCTGGTGATGGTGCTTGATTCCTTCAAGGAAGGTGGCTTAGTGCTGGTGATGGTGCTTGATTCCTTCAAGGAAGGTGGCTTAGCGCTGGTGATGGTGCTTGATTCCTTCAAGGAAGGTGGCTTAGTGCTGGTGATGGTGCTTGATTCCTTCAAGGAAGGTGGCTTAGCGCTGGTGATGGTGCTTGATTCCTTCAAGGAAGGTGGCTTAGCGCTGGTGATGGTGCTTGATTCCTTCAAGGAAGGTAGCTTAGTGCTGGTGATGGTGCTTGATTCCTTCAAGGAAGGTGGCTTAGTGCTGGTGATGGTGCTTGATTCCTTCAAGGAAGGTAGCTTAGTGCTGGTGATGGTGCTTGATTCCTTCAAGGAAGGTGGCTTAGTGCTGGTGATGGTGCTTGATTCCTTCAAGGAAGGTGGCTTAGCGCTGGTGATGGTGCTTGATTCCTTCAAGGAAGGTGGCTTAGTGCTGGTGATGGTGCTTGATTCCTTCAAGGAAGGTGGCTTAGCGCTGGTGATGGTGCTTGATTCCTTCAAGGAAGGTGGCTTAGTGCTGGTGATGGTGCTTGATTCCTTCAAGGAAGGTGGCTTAGCGCTGGTGATGGTGCTTGATTCCTTCAAGGAAGGTGGCTTAGCGCTGGTGATGGTGCTTGATTCCTTCAAGGAAGGTGGCTTAGTGCTGGTGATGGTGCTTGATTCCTTCAAGGAAGGTGGCTTAGTGCTGATGATGGTGCTTGATTCCTTCAAGGAAGGTGACTTAGTGCTGATGATGGTGCTTGATTCCTTCAAGGAAGGTGGCTTAGTGCTGGTGATGGTGCTTGATTCCTTCAAGGAAGGTAGCTTAGTGCTGGTGATGGTGCTTGATTCCTTCAAGGAAGGTAGCTTAGTGCTGGTGATGGTGCTTGATTCCTTCAAGGAAGGTGGCTTAGTGCTGGTGATGGTGCTTGATTCCTTCAAGGAAGGTGGCTTAGTGCTGGTGATGGTGCTTGATTCCTTCAAGGAAGGTGGCTTAGTGCTGGTGATGGTGCTTGATTCCTTCAAGGAAGGTGGCTTAGTGCTGGTGATGGTGCTTGATTCCTTCAAGGAAGGTAGCTTAGTGCTGGTGATGGTGCTTGATTCCTTCAAGGAAGGTGGCTTAGTGCTGGTGATGGTGCTTGATTCCTTCAAGGAAGGTAGCTTAGTGCTGGTGATGGTGTTTGATTCCTTCAAGGAAGGTGGCTTAGTGCTGGTGATGGTGCTTGATTCCTTCAAGGAAGGTGGCTTAGTGCTGGTGATGGTGCTTTATTCCTTCAAGGAAGGTGGCTTAGTGCTGGTGATGGTGCTTGATTCCTTCAAGGAAGGTGGCTTAGTGCTGGTGATGGTGCTTGATTCCTTCAAGGAAGGTAGCTTAGTGCTGGTGATGGTGTTTGATTCCTTCAAGGAAGGTGGCTTAGTGCTGGTGATGGTGCTTGATTCCTTCAAGGAAGGTGGCTTAGTGCTGGTGATGGTGTTTGATTCCTTCAAGGAAGGTAGCTTAGTGCTGGTGATGGTGCTTGATTCCTTCAAGGAAGGTAGCTTAGTGCTGGTGATGGTGCTTGATTCCTTCAAGGAAGGTGACTTAGTGCTGGTGATGGTGCTTGATTCCTTCAAGGAAGGTAGCTTAGTGCTGGTGATGGTGCTTGATTCCTTCAAGGAAGGTGGCTTAGTGCTGGTGATGGTGCTTGATTCCTTCATGGAAGGTGACTTAGTGCTGATGATGGTGCTTGATTCCTTCAAGGAAGGTGACATAGTGCTGGTGATGGTGCTTGATTCCTTCAAGGAAGGTGACTTAGTGCTGGTGATGGTGCTTGATTCCATCAAGGAAGGTGACTTAGTGCTGATGATGGTGCTTGATTCCTTCAAGGAAGGTGACTTAGTGCTGGTGATGGTGCTTGATTCCTTCAAGGAAGGTGACTTAGTGCTGATGATGGTGCTTGATTCCTTCAAGGAAGGTGGCTTAGTGCTGGTGATGGTGCTTGAATCCTTCAAGGAAGGTGGCTTAGTGCTGGAGATGGTGCTTGATTCCTTCAAGGAAGGTGACTTAGTGCTGATGATGGTGCTTGATTCCTTCAAGGAAGGTGGCTTAGTGCTGGTGATGGCTCTTGATTCCTTCAAGGAAGGTGGCTTAGTGCTGGTGATGGCTCTTGATTCCTTCAAGGAAGGTGGCTTAGTGCTGGTGATGGTGCTTGATTCCTTCAAGGAAGGTGGCTTAGTGCTGGTGATGGTGCTTGATTCCTTCAAGGAAGGTGGCTTAGTGCTGATGATGGTGCTTGATTCCTTCAAGGAAGGTGGCTTAGTGCTGGTGATGGCTCTTGATTCCTTCAAAGAAGGTAGCTTAGTGCTGGTGATGGTGCTTGATTCCTTCAAGGAAGGTGGCTTAGTGCTGATGATGGTGCTTGATTCCTTCAAGGAAGGTGGCTTAGTGCTGGTGATGGTGCTTGATTCCTTCAAGGAAGGTGGCTTAGTGCTGGTGATGGTACTTGATTCCTTCAAGGAAGGTGGCTTAGTGCTGGTGATGGCTCTTGATTCCTTCGAGGAAGGTGGCTTAGTGCTGGTGATGGTACTTGATTCCTTCAAGGAAGGTGGCTTAGTGCTGGTGATGGCTCTTGATTCCTTCAAGGAAGGTGGCTTAGTGCTGGAGATGGCTCTTGATTCCTTCAAGGAAGGTGGCTTAGTGCTGGTGATGGCTCTTGATTCCTTGATGGTAGGTGGCTTAGTGCTGGTGATGGTGCTCGATTCCTTCAAGGAAGGTGGCTTAGTGCTGGTGATGGCTCTTCATTCCTTGAAGGTAAGTGGCTTAGTGCTGGTGATGGCTCTTGATTCTTTCAAGGAAGGTGGCTTAGTGCTGGTGATGGCTCTTGATTCCTTGAAGTTAAGTGGCATAGTGCTGATGATGATGCTCGATTCCTTCAAGAAAGGTGGCTTAGTGCTGGTGATGGTACTTGATTCCTTCAAGGAAGGTAGCTTAGTGCTGATGATGGTACTTGATTCCTTCAAGGAAGGTGGCTTAGTACTGGTGATGGCTCTTGATTCCTTCGAGGAAGGTGGCTTAGTGCTGGTGATGGCTCTTGATTCCTTCAAGGGAGGTGGCTTAGTGCTGGTGATGGCTTTTGATTCCTTCAAGGAAGGTGGCTTAGTGTTGTTCCCTTGAAAGGTATATCATTTTCGGCGAATGATTCTTGTAACGGGAGCCCCACACCAGCTCTCAGATTAAAGCAGATTAACTGCCAGCAGACTCCCACCTGTGACCCAGCTGCCTGTTTCAATAAAGAATTCTTGCCGCCAACACAGATGGTGCAACGATCTTGTACCACCTGCAGTCAATGAGTTAGAAAACCATAGTCAAAATCGAAATTTTGCATTAAAAGTTCCTTACAGTATATATATATATATATATATATATATATATATATATATATATATATATATATATATATATATATATATATATGCAATAAGATCACAGTAAACAGGTGATTTCGGAATATTCAAAACAACCACTCTGAAAAAATAGAGAAATTCCAAGCGCTTTCGTGACTACTCACATTATCAAGGAACTATGAAAGTAAAGCATCCAAGGAAGCTATATAAGGGGTCTGGCCAGCACCTCACTATCAGATCCCACAACGGTTAAACACCTGACGCGCGCCGACCCAACTTGGATAGGTCCTTTGCACAACTCACCCACAAACTATTCTACCCAAGAAAATTTAAAAATTATTTGTCCAGTGTATTATTAAATTCTTCCCAAATTCTATTAATTATAAATGGATCTAATTTATATCAACCAAAGGAAATATTCATATTATTGTCAAAACTATATATATATATATATATATATATATATATATATATATATATATATATATATATATATATATATATATATATATATATATATATATATATATATATATATATATATATATATATATATATATATATACGAAAGAGGGAGAGAGAGCAACGGACTTTAGAAATAAAATAAAAATGAAGAAAACTTGTACACACACGCTCTCCCATGTTTCAGAAGGTGAGACGAGCTCCAAGGAATGGAAAGTCGAAGAGAGTTGATGGGTTGTGGCAGTAGAGTGAATGTGAGACTGCAGTGTGTGTGTGTGTGTGTGTGTGTGTGTGTGAGAGAGAGAGAGAGAGAGAGAGAGAGAGAGAGAGAGAGAGAGAGAGAGAGAGAGAGAGAGAGAGAGAGAGAGAGAGAGAGAGAGAGAGAGAGAGAGAGAGAGAGAGAGAGAGAGAGAGAGAGAGAGAGAGAGAGAGAGAGAGAGAGAGAGAGAGAGAGAGAAGAAACGAAAGACGGCTACTTCTTTCTTTGCGTGTACGTAATTGTTCACGGGAAGCTGGTCATAACGGGGTGACTTGTTCTCAAATATATTAGAGCCTCAGCAATAGTCAGAGACCTTTCCCACATATACAGAAGGAAGGTCACCAGAGACTTCAGGAGGAAGGTGTCGTTGCAACCACACCTGCTGGAGGAAGGTGTCGTTGGAACCACACCTGCAGGAAGAAGGTGTCGTTGCAACCACACCTGCAGGAGGAAGGTGTCGTTGAAACCACACCTGCAGGAAGAAGGTGTCGTTGGAACCACACCTGCAGGAGGAAAGTGTCGCTAGAACCACACCTGCAGGAAGAAGGTGTCATTGGAACCACACCTGTAGGAAGGTGTCGTTTTAACCACACCTGCAGGAAGAAGGTGTCGTTGGAACCACACCTGCAGGAGGAAGGTGTCTTTAGAGCCACACCTACACTAGGAGGGTGTCGTTGGAACCACACCTGCACTAGGAGGGTGTCGTTGGAGCCACACTTACGCAAGGAGGGTGTCGTTGGAACCACACCTGTATTAGGAGGGTGTAGTTGGAATCAAACCTACACCAGGATGGTGTCGTTGGAACCACGCCTACACTACGAGGGTGTCGTTGAAACCAAACCTACACCAGGAGGGTGTCGTTGGAGCCACGCCTACACTACGAGGGTGTCGTTGGAACCAAACCTAAACTAGGAGAGTGTCGTTGGAGCCACACCTCGTGGAGGGTGTTGTGGAACCACACCTCGTGGAGGGTGTCGTGGAACCACACCTGCACTAGGAGATTATCGTTGGAACCACACCTACACTACGAGGATGTCGTTGGAACCACACCTACACTACGAGGGTGTCGTTGGAACCACACCTACACTACGAGGGTGTCGTTGGAACCACACCTACACCACGAGGGTGTTGTTGGAACCACACCTACACCACGAAGGTGTTATTGGAACCACATCTACACTACGAGGGTGTCGTTGGAACCACACGTACACTACGAGGGTGTCGTTGGAACCACACCTACACTACGAGGATGTCGTTGGAACCACACCTACACTACGAGGGTGTCGTTGGAACCACACCTACTCTACCAGGGTGTCGTTGGAACCACACCTACACTACGAGGGTGTCGTTGGAACCACACCTACACTACGAGGGTGTCGTTGGAACCACACCTACACTACGAGGATGTCGTTGGAACCACACCTCGTGGAGGGTCATGTTTCTGGGAGAACAGGTAGACGCCACAGTGAAAATAGGAAAAATACCTGAGAACTTCCATAATATTTTCACTTGTATTTTTATATATGTTATTCTTTCGTACCTGGAACGGGTTGACGGAGTAGTAGTAGTAACAGTAGTAATAGTAGTAGTAATTGTGGTAGTAATATTAGAAGTCGCAATACTGGTGGTGATTCTAGATATCAGCATAAATTAAGGCAAAATAAAAGAAGAGAGCTAATTTGTAGTTCTAATCATAGATTACAAATTGAAATTTAATTCCCATGTCCCACACATGTCAACAAAAAATTATAAGGATACTCCCCAAAATTCGCAATTTTATTCAACAACTTACGCTGTTAATTCAGAATTCTAAGACTGTGAGGATACTCTTGAAAATTCGATAAATTATTTCCGTGTTCTACGTCAGTGATGCGTTACTTTTCCTCCTCAGTAATCTGTACCTCATATTGGATTCGATCCTAGGGATCCACCTCAGCAACTCGCCTTAGCAGCTCTCCTCAGCAACTCTTCTCAGCAACTCGCCTCAACAACTCGCCTCAGCAACTCGCCTCAACAACTCGCCTCAGCAACTCGCCTCAACAACTCGCCTCAGCAACTCGCCTCAACAACTCGCCTCAACAACTCAGCAACTCACCTCAGTATCTCACCTCAGCAACTCACCTCAGCAACTAGCCTTATAAACTCTCTTGACCCGACAAACATACACATCACAATGCAGTCAATTTCTCTTTTTACTATTATTCTGTAGACTAGATACTAGTTATACCGATACTAGATATATTGATACTAGATATATTGATACTATATATACTGATACTGGATATATTGATACTGGATATATTGATACTAGATATACTGATACTAGATATACAGATACTAGATGTACTGATAGTAGATATACTGATACTAGATATATTGATACTAGATATACTGATACTAGATATACCGATACGGGATATATTGATACTAGATATACTAATACTAGATATACCGATACTAGGTATACTGATACTAGATATACTGATACTGGATATATTGATACTGGATATATTGATACTAGATATACTGATACTAGATATACCGATACTAGATATACTGATACTAGATATACTGATACTAGATATACTGATACTAGATATACTGATACTAGATATACCGATACAGGATATATTGATACTAGATATACTAATACTAGATATACCGATACTAGATATACTGATACTAGATATACTGATATTGGATATATTGATACTGGATATATTGATACTAGATATACTGATACTAGATATACCGATACTAGATATACTGATACTAGATATACTGATACTAGATATACTGATACTAGATATACTGATACTAGATATACTGATACTAGATATACCGATACCGGATATACTGACACTAGATATACTAATACTAGATATACCGATACTAGATAGACTGATACTAGATATACTGATACTAGATATACCGATACTAGATATACTGATACTAGATATACTGATACTAGATATACCGATACTGGATATATTGATACTAGATATACTGATACTAGATATACTGATACTAGATATACCGATATCGGATATATTGATACGAGATATACTAATACTAGATATACCGATACAAGATATACTTATGCTAGATATACTGATACTAGATATACCGAAGCTAGATATACTGATACTAGATATATCGATACCGGATATACTGATACTAGATATACTAATACTAGATATACCGATACTAGATATACTGATACTATATATACTGATACTGGATATATTGATACTGGATATATTGATACTAGATATACTGATACTAGATATACTGATACTAGATATACTGATACTAGATATACTGATACTAGATATACCGGTACCGGATATACTGATACCTGATATACTAATACTAGATATACCAATACTAGATATACTGATACTATATATACTGATACTGGATATATTGATACTGGATATATTGATACTAGATATACTGATACTAGATATACCGATATTAGATATACTGATACTAGATATACTGATGCTAGATATACTGATACTAGATATACCGATACCGGATATATTGATACTAGATATACTAATACTAGATATACCGATACTAGATATACTGATGCTAGATATACTGATACTAGATATACCGAAACTAGATATACTGATACTAGATATACTGATAATAGTTATATTTATACTAGATGTACTGATGTTATATATACTGATACTAGTTATATTGACACTAGATATATTGATGTTAGATATACTGATACTAGATATACAGATACTAGATGCGAATAAATGGTATAAAATACCGACACAATGGAAACATAAACACATATGCAGTTTAATGTGATCCTTTATTGACAACGTTTCGCCCACACAATGTGATCCTTTATTGACAACGTTTCATCGCTCATCTCTATAACCAACAATTTCAACCAGAACAATGGCTTCTATAACATAGCTGAACCACTTCCCAAGAAACTTCTTCATCGCTATCCCACATAAGAACATAGAACACTGCAGAAGGTCTAC
This sequence comes from Cherax quadricarinatus, assembly GCF_038502225.1. Lineage (NCBI taxonomy): Eukaryota > Metazoa > Arthropoda > Malacostraca > Decapoda > Parastacidae > Cherax > Cherax quadricarinatus. The sequence continues at coordinate 1,266,296 of NC_091350.1, forward strand.
TCACAAATTATCCAATACCCTTGCCAAGCTACCCAAGACTCTATAACCCCACCCGGTAGATCATCAGATGCGGCATTCTCCACCTGACCTCAACATTCTGAACCTGACTATAAATACTCCCGTACCTTCCACCTTCCACCCCAGGTAGATCTGTTTGTGACTTGAAAAAGCCCACTGTGTGGGCGAAACGTTGTCAATAAAGGATCACATTAAACTGCATATGTGTTTATGTTTCCAGATACTAGATGTACTGATGCTAGATATACTGATGCTAGATATACTGATGCTAGATACTTGTGATTCTATTCACTAGATACTAACACAGTTGATACTAGTTTGGCCACTTATTTTTATTAAACCCTCTCCTCACTCCCCCCCCCATCCTTCACATACTATCCTTACCTATCCTTCATCCTTCCCAAACTTACCAATCCTAGGCTAAAAGAATTAAATTGCTATTCTGTACAAAACTATTTATTGGCAGTTGCAATTGAATACGCTCATTGCAACAGCCTGGTCGATCAGACCATGATCCACCATGAGGCCTGGTCTCAGACCGAGCCGCGGGGGCGTTAACCCCCGAAACCCTCTCCAGGTAAACTCCAGGTATACGGAGGGTATAAAGAAAACTGACAGAACGTTTAACAGACTAGACACTCTTGGACAGTGCTCGGGTAGAGAGCTTGGAGCTGGTGACTCTTGTTCCAGTGAATTGGAGCTTCTCTTCCCTTCCTCGCATTTAAAGTGATGCCCCAGGCGCTGCCTGTGGTCGTGTTTTCTTGGACTCTCTCCGCTTTTCTGCAACATTTCGAGCTTCTGATAATGTGTTGATTGCAACACGAAAGGCCTAGAGCTATCATTCAACTCTCCCCGTGACTGTTTTGCATCTTGTATCGCTTATTCGCGATTTTTGCGTAATATATATATATATATATATATATATATATATTTTTTTTTTTTTTTTTCAACAAGTCGGCCGTCTCCCACCGAGGCAGGGTGACCCAAAAAAAAAAGAAAGAAAATCCCCAAAAAGAAAATACTTTCATCATTCTACACTTTCACCACACTCACACAATATATATATATATATATATATATATATATATATATATATATATATATATATATATATATATATATATATATATATATATATATATATATATATATATATATATATATAAGAGAGAGTGAGAAAACTGTCCTGGGGACCCTAATCCTCAGAGAAAAGAATAAACTTGCTTCAGGGAAAACTCAAGGTTCTCCCTGAAGCTGTTTGAGAATTTTCTCCTACCACCCCCTATATTTAATATATATTTTATTTAAAGACAAAATACATTGACAAAACATTCACAAAAATACAATAGAAAGTAAAACATAGATAACAACTCAGAGCTACATCTCGAATACTTCGCCCAGCTCCCTGGCAGTGGGCCGCGTGCCCAGAATGCTGCAGGCATTTCCTCTTTGGATTGCAACACTGAGTCGCCCTGTGGTCCTTGGTTTCTATGAAAAGCTTTTCACCCAGCTCTGAGAAACTTTAGAGCACACTTGCCCCATGCTCCAAGGGTCTCCGACCCTATTGGGATGAAGTTATAGCAAGGGTGGAAGGTCTTCATATTTACGGATCTTCTGGGTCTCCCTGTGACTGGCAGCTCCATCCCCTTCAGCTACGGAGTATGGTAAGTAGGTGTCTGCCAATGTGGCAGCACAGGTGTAGTCCCAGGCAATCTGCTTTCCATCCTTCCAAGGTAGCAGAGTGGCTCCATCAGGAAGCTTTTGACTTCCGTCAGACCTCTGCACTTGGGATTCCCGTTGAGCTGGGAAACTGGTTGTGGCGAGGTTTCTCTTTATGATGTCATTGACCTCATGTCTGGCATACTTCCCTTCTGCTGTGTGACACGAGACCATGAAGTCCGAATTGATCAGCCGTCGCCCTGCTGCAAATACACCTATGTTCGGTGAGGATGGGGGCGGCTAGGTGAAGAGTAACACCAATCTGAATGGCCTGTTGGTCGAGTCGAGTGCCCAGGGAGGAATTGGGAACAGCTAAAAGGAAATCTCCTGAGTGTGTTGCCTTCACTTCCAGAAGACGAGCTTTGTCCTTTCCTGAAGCGTTGGTGAGCATTGTGTTGGCGATTTTTTGTATGATCGGTTTGTCCCAGTGGGACTGTTTGTGCTCTTTGGGAGGATCTGGTCTACTGGTCCCACAGAAACGCTGCTTCAGTAAACCTGTGGTCTTGAGCTACTACCACGTCTTTCAAGCTTTCCTGGAGTTACCTGGAGAGAGTTCCGGGGGTCAACACCCCCGCGGCCCGGTCTGTGACCAGACCTCATGGTGGATCAGGGCCTTATCAACCAGGCTGTTACTGATGGCTGCACGCAATCCAACGTATGAGCCACAGCCCGGATGGTCAGGTTCGGGGACAATCTTCTTGACTAATGCACTGGAAGCCAAACACGAAGACAGAAAAGCAGGTCTATACCTGCTTTTCTGTCTTCTATACCTCCCAGTTGCACTGGGAGGGTTGCCTGATCCCATTGCGGATCCTCTAGTGACAGGTTTAGTGCCTTCTTAAAGGTTGACCTCAGGTGTGCGTCATATTCGTCGAGTGTTGGGTTGTCAAAAGAGGGTGCACACCTCAGGAAGCGAGTCTTGGCTTAGTAAGGCACCTTGTGAGGAGATACAGAGCATCATGGGCATCAAGATCGCTTATTCTCTCCTCCATTCTCATCAGGTCATTCAATTTGTCCTTTAGGACAGTGTCGATGGCCTGGTGACCCAGCGGTGCTCCCAAGAGTGGTAGTAGAGACTTCTAGGAGGATTCTTCGCACAGCATTGATTATTCCCTGGTTCGCTGTGATTTCATACTTGGAGGGATTGAAGATGAGTTCCAAGTCTTCTCGCTGTGTCTTCACCAGTTGTAGGTCCTCTAACAGGGGCTCTTCAGTACCTGCCAGAGTGCCATCATCCAGGTACCAGATGCTGACCTCGCTGCGTAGGCTGGAAGTTAGTTCTCTTACTGCCAAGCAGAAGAGAAGTGGAGCGAGTGGGTCACCCTGCTGAACACCCTCTGATGAGAGAATTTCATGTTCTCCAAACAAAAGAATTGAGGGTTTGCTATAGCCGGCTGAAATGAAGGGAAAAAGACTGGGAAACCGATCCCGAACAGCTGGCAAGACAGCATCTCTCATTACCATATTAAATGCATTTCTGAAATCAAGTTTGACTACGGCCTTGTCTTCTGGTAGGTCCCTGATGTAGGCCCTTGCCGCATGAGCTGCGGCTTCACTGCCTCGAGAGACCCCAAAGCCCAGTTGGTGTGGCTGGAGTAAACTGGCAGCTTCTAAGCGAATGTTTCTTACTGCTGCTTTGGCAACGAGACGGCGAAGAGTGTTACCAACAACAATGGGTCTGATACCCCCATCCTTCTTCTTCAAAGCACATAGTGAGGCTCCAAAAAAGAAAGGTTTAATTTCTTCTGAGATTCGCCCAGCCAGGCAGTTGTTGACGAAAGTTGTTAACTCGGTGAGAAGAATTGATGCAGATGCGCCGAGTACTGGATTTACCATCTCTTTGAGGTGTTGTGGTTGAATTCCAGTGTAGCTGAGAAAAGTGTATTTTAAATGTATCTTACAAACAAAATTTTATATATTCTTATAAATGAAAATTTGTTTTACTAGGGAACGAAAAATCATTTTTTTTTATTTTGTCTATTTTATATATTTTTCCATTCACTTGTGATGTACTGTCAGAAAAAAAGTTTGGAGGGAATAGTCTACAATTTTTTCAATAATTTTTAGCTTGTATAGTGGCGAATTAAGAAAAGGATTCGACACCACGCTCACATAAAAGAAGGGTTCCCCCCATAAAAAGGGATCCCATAAATAAAAAAGGGGTCCCTCATAAAAAAGGGGCCTCCCCGTCAAAAAAGAGTGGTCCCCCTCATAAGGGGCCCTCCACAAAGTAAGATTTTCCAAGAATTAACGGATGTGGCAGCAGACATCAGTGAATTAACACCAGTGAAGTCGATCCCCATCATAACTAATGCAGATATCGGGAGGTGATGAATTCTTTCAGTAAACTTCAAGTATCTTTAAGGAGACGAAGAAGAAGAAGAAGAAGAAGAAGAAGAAGAAGAAGAAGGAGGAGGAGGAGGAGGAGTAGGAGAAGAAATAGGGTTCTGGGTAATCTGGACACGTAAGAGGCTCATCAAACAATATCTCTTAAAATGATCTCTTTTTTCGAGTGTCACATCATCTTCGCTGAAAACAAACGCAGTGCAGGTCGACTGGTCGACAGGGCGACAGGTCGACAGGTCGACAGGTCGACAGATCGACACGTAATACAAAAACAGAAGATTGTATTTCCACAAGATTTTCCAAGGACACGAAGGTAACAGTAACGTGACTGGAACAAAAACCAGTATTTATGATAGAAACCTCATGACGACCATACCACGGGCGGGATTTGAACCCGCGGTCAGAGAGTCTGAAAACTCCAGACCGTCGCGTTAGCCACTGGACCAGCTAGCCACAATAAGATTCGTCCAACTAGGTATATTTCTACACCATAGGAAGGTTAACACAGACACCACTGTGACCACAAATGCAAGTTTTTACAGACGAATCTCCAGCTAGCGTGGCCGTGACGAACTCGAACTCAATCCCGCCCGTGGTATGGTTTGTTTGCAATCTTGTCATTACGATTTCGTGACTCATGACGACGTTTCGGTGCATCCTGTTGTCCAGTCACAGGACGGAGCGAAACGTCGTCATAAGATTCTTCTAAGTGCTGATGAATTAAAGTGAATTAAATTTCTGAAGTTTTCTGCGCCATCTATACATTTTCACCTGTAAATTCCAAATATTTTTTTTTTAAATCTAGAAACGATATCAACCTTTTAATTTTTCTCAGTGAAGGAGAAGTAGCCATTTACAAACTATTTCTTCAAAATTTACATTTGAAAAAAGGAATATTTTCACTTAATCCCTTCCTTTTGTAATGAATATTCCCGTTGTATATACTCTGAAGAGTATATCCATATATACATAACTTTTTTGATATGTATGCGCTGAGAGTAGCAAGATATGCGCACCGAGTGGGAGTATATCTCAGTGTATATCCGTAGGATATATAATTAATTCCTTAGGGATTAGATTATCATTGGTATTGTATAGGTAGATTTTAACTCTAATCAGCTTACGGTTAATTACACACATGGCTTTATTGGGACAACGTTTTGCTCTTAGGAGGGTGAAACGTTGTTCCAGTAGAATATGGATAAAATGCATGTAGATTATGTATTCTCTCTATCGGATAGAATACGGATAGAACCCGTATTCTATCTAGAGGATCAGACCTAATTATCTCTCATTCTTCAGTAGCTATTTTGACCCTTATTGATTTAGCTGGAAATAAATGGTATAAAATACCGACACAATGGCAATATAAACACAAATGCAGTATAATGTGATCCTTTATTGACTACGTTTCGCCCACACAGTGGGCTTTTTCAAGTCACAAACAGTGAAAAAGCCCACTGTGTGGGCGAAACGTAGTCAATAAAGGATCACATTATACTGCATTTGTGTTTATATTGCCATTGATTTAGCTATTCCCCATAATAATAATAATTATAATAATACTAATAATAATAATAATAATAATAATAATAATAATAATAATATTATTATTATTATTATTATTATTATTATTATTATTATTATTATTATTATTATTATTATTATTATTATTATTATTATTATTATTAACATTATTATTATTATTATTATTATTATTATTAAGATTATTATTATTAGTAGTATTAATATTATTATTATTAACCACTGATTCTTCTACACAGTGGATACCTTTAATAACCACTGGGCTGCTCTCACTTAGTAAATACCTTCAGTGACCACAGCGTTTCGCCCAGACGATGGATACCTTAATTCACCACACCTTTTCGCCCACGTACGAACCTTTTCAAGTCGCAAACTTTGGCCTACAAGACATAGACGTAACTTGGAATCATTTTTAAAATAACGTTTCCCCCACTCGAAAGCTTTATCATGTGAGTGACTTTACAAAGTCAACTGTGTGGGCGAAACGTTGTGGATAATAAAGACATCCAATGCATTCCAGCTCAAGGGAATCCAAAAGCACAGCTGTTTAATAAAGGCCTTCTATATAACGTGGCCTTTTTTTTGTAAATATTTTTGTAAAAATACATCGCAAATTAAATAGTACGTACTATGAAGGCTTTTTCCTGGGCTTTTCATTTTTTTTTTTTGGCGGGGGGGGGGAAAGCCCCTCTTTTCATATTTACGCAAAAAAAAATCATTGTGTGGAGGAGCTTTATAAGAGTTCTCAAGGTATTTAAAAGTATTTATTTAAAAGAATTTAAAAGTATTTATTTAAAAAGTATTTAAAAATTATTGGCCTGAAACTTCTAATTTACATATTATTTCTTCAATGTAAATTTGATTTTCTGCCTTGATTTAAAAATATATATTTACTAAATCTTTTTCAAGTTCTCTTTGCCGAAATGAAGTTAAGCATTATGTAGTTTGCAAAGCAATCTGTCTCTGTCTCTGTCTCTGTTTCTGTCTCTGTCTCTGTCTCTGTCTCTCTCTCTCTCTCTCTCTATCTCTCTCTCTCTCTCTCTCTCTTTTTTTTATTTTTTTTTTTTTTTTTTTTTTTTTTTTTTTTTTTTTTTTTATTTTTTTTTTTTTTTACACAGGGTTTGACAAGGTTAAGGATCCCTAGCTTTATTGACAGCTATATTACAGGTTAAGGATTCCTAACTTTATTGGCAAGCTAAGAGCTGTTACCTACATCAGCTCATTTGAAAGCATTTTTATTGTTAAGAGACATACAAGTAGGGAACAGGATGAAGTTGGAGCCATCTGTGGGCCAGCATTTTCATTTGATCAACTGACTTTTTCTCGTTGACATCATTATGCTGTACGAATGTGTTCCATACTCGAGTCATCCTGGGTATGTATGATCTCAGATGGAGTGATGTTCTGGAGAAGGGTACAGCCAGAGTGAAGTTGCTGCTTTCTGCCCGTCTTGTGGCATAAAAGCTTGTTTCATGCTGTCCTCGAAGTGGATCCAAGTGTGGTATTTTGACAATATTGGCCTTGTACATAACAGTAAGGCCACCCACATCCCTCCTATGTTGAAGGCTCTGCTGAAATGACAGATCTATCCAGGATGGGTCCAGGCGAGAGATGAGACGTCTTGCTCTGTTCTCTACTCTGTCAAGCAGTCGCAGATGAGAGGGGGGGCAGGCAAACCAAGAAAGTGGAGCATACTCAAGGTGTGAGCGTACTTGCGCCTCGTACAGGATCTAGGATCTTGCAACCCCTACTGTCAAGCAGATGCGAGATACGGCGAAGTGCTGTAAGCTTCCTGGCTGCCTTGTTTGCAAGATTTACAACATGGTTCTTCATGGTTAGTTTGGAGTAAAATTTCACCCCAAGGATATTAACTTCTTCTCCAGGTGCCAACACCCTCCCATTCATCCTTACTACTGCACCAGCATTACCATCATGGTGCCTAGAGACTATCATCATTTGCGTTTTCTCAGGTGCAAATGTTACTTGCCATCTATTTCCCCAAGCTGATATAGCTCTCAGCTGGTGATTGATGTAGCTTAGAGCAGCTGGCATTTCTTCTCTTGGATAAGTGAATGTCAGTGTACAGTCGTCTACATATGCATGTGATTCTGGGATGAGACGAAGAAGGTCGTTGAAGTAGACATTCCATAACAATGGACCCAGCACGCTTCTTTGTGGAACACTTGCCCCAATAGGATGTCTTGCTGATTCCGTTCCATTGAGAACTACACTTAGAGATCTACCATGAAGGTAATCACTGAGGAGACATAGCGTAGAGCCTGCAATTCCCAGTGCTTGAAGTTTTGCTAAGAGGCCCTGGTGCCACACCCGGTCGAAAGCGCCAGCAATGTCCTGTGCTACCACACAGCTGACTTTGGATTCATCCAGTGACTGGTGCCACTTAGTGGAGAGGTTTAACAACAGATCAGCAGCAGAGTAACCTTTCCTGAAGCCATATTGACGATCACAAAGTAGTGAGTGGTAGTCAAAAAACTCTGTCATTTGCCTTGAGATTATTGTCTCAAGGATCTTACCAGTGATTGACAGGAGTGACACTGGACGGGTACAGTTTTGGATAAGACACAACCCTTATAAATTCCATTTTACTATAGTACGTTTAAAATTACTAATATTTTCCCACAAATTCACATATGACTTACAAAGGAAAATAAAGTAGGGCGTCAAGTTAAAGAAAGAGGCTATAGACCAGTATTATAATGGAATCTGTGAAGAAAGTACGCCATCGTCTTCAAGTGTACCCAAAGCTAGTTGTCGATTGTGGGTCTACAAGAGTAGAATATGCTCGTTGTGCAGCACTGAAGGCGATTGTCGAGCAGAATTTCCTTCATTTAAGAAAGGCATCATGGAAGCTGCTGGAAAGATGAAAACAAAAGCTTGAAGTTCAGTACTTGATGTCCAGTACTTGAAGTCCAGTACTTGAAGTCCAGTACTTGAAGTCCAGTACTTGATGTCCAGTACTTGAAGTCCAGTACTTGAAGTCCAGTACTTGATGTCCAGTACTTGAAGTCCAGTACTTGAAGTCCAGTATTTGATGTCCAGTACTTGAAGTCCAGTACTTGAAGTCCAGTATTTGAAGTCCAGTACTTGAAGTCCAGTACTTGAAGTCCAGTACTTGAAGTCCAGTACTTGAAGTCCAGTACTTGATGTCCAGTACTTGAAGTCCAGTACTTGATGTCCAGTACTTGAAGTCCAGTACTTGAAGTCCAGTACTTGAAGTCCAGTACTTGAAGTCCAGTACTTGATGACCAGTACTTGAAGTCCAGTACTTGAAGTCCAGTAATTGATGTCCAGTACTTGAAGTTCAGTACTTGATGTCCAGTACTTGAGGTCCAGTACTTGAAGTCCAGTACTTGAAGTCCAGTACTTGAAGTCCAGTACTTGAAGTCCAGTACTTGATGTCCAGTACTTGAAGTCCAGTACTTGAAGTCCAGTACTTGAAGTCCAGTACTTGATGTCCAGTACTTGAAGTCCAGTACTTGAAGTCCAGTACTTGATGTCCAGTACTTGAAGTCCAGTACTTGATGTCCAGTACTTGAAGTCCAGTACTTGATGTCCAGTACTTGAAGTCCAGTACTTGAAGTCCAGTACTTGATGTCCAGTACTTGAAGTCCAGTACTTGATGTCCAGTACTTGAAGTCCAGTACTTGATGTCCAGTACTTGAAGTCCAGTACTTGAAGTCCAGTACTTGATGTCCAGTACTTGAAGTCCAGTACTTGAAGTCCAGTACTTGATGTCCAGTACTTGAAGTCCAGTACTTGATGTCCAGTACTTGAAGTCCAGTACTTGATGTCCAGTACTTGAAGTCCAGTACTTGAAGTCCAGTACTTGATGTCCAGTACTTGATGTCCAGTACTTGAAGTCCAGTACTTGATGTCCAGTACTTGAAGTCCAGTACTTGAAGTCCAGTACTTGATGTCCGGTACTTGAAGTCCAGTACTTGATGTCCAGTACTTGAAGTCCAGTACTTGATGTCCAGTACTTGATGTCCAGTACTTGAAGTCCAGTACTTGATGTCCAGTACTTGATGTCCAGTACTTGATGTCCAGTACTTGAAGTCCAGTACTTGAAGTCCAGTACTTGATGTCCAGTACTTGATGTCCAGTACTTGAAGTCCAGTACTTGATGTCCAGTACTTGATGTCCAGTACTTGATGTCCAGTACTTGAAGTCCAGTACTTGATGTCCAGTACTTGAAGTCCAGTACTTGAAGTCCAGTACTTGATGTCCAGTACTTGATGTCCAGTACTTGATGTCCAGTACTTGATGTCCGGTACTTGAAGTCCAGTACTTGATGTCCAGTACTTGAAGTCCAGTACTTGATGTCCAGTACTTGATGTCCAGTACTTGAAGTCCAGTACTTGAAGTCCAGTACTTGATGTCCAGTACTTGAAGTCCAGTACTTGATGTCCAGTACTTGATGTCCGGTACTTGAAGTCCAGTACTTGATGTCCAGTACTTGAAGTCCAGTACTTGATGTCCAGTACTTGATGTCCAGTACTTGAAGTCCAGTACTTGATGTCCAGTACTTGATGTCCAGTACTTGATGTCCAGTACTTGAAGTCCAGTACTTGAAGTCCAGTACTTGATGTCCAGTACTTGATGTCCAGTACTTGATGTCCAGTACTTGATGTCCAGTACTTGATGTCCAGTACTTGAAGTCCAGTACTTGATGTCCAGTACTTGATGTCCAGTAAGTCATTTAGATAAAACGTCTTTCACTGTGTAAGGTGCGTCAAACTAAATATTAGTTTGATACTAAAGCAGAGTTTGCACTTAGTATTTGTTAAATATATATTTCACTCTGGAATACTCACACTGAAACATGAATAGTTAACTCATATTGATTTCAGATAGTCACCACAATGGGTTCAGGTAGAAGAGGTTCACGATTTGGATGAACTGAAGTAATTCAGATCCCCCTCATCCTTGGATTCTTTATTACACTTCCGTTTATTGTGTATGGTGAATATTGTGATAAAACAAATACACTTAAGTACACAGATAATAATTACCATGTTTTTACTGATGCTTCAGGTGAAATAGCAACAAGGGGATCCCCTTTGATCGCCATACATATCGGTATACCCCTTTTCTTGCTTGGTTCCTCATACCTAATGTATATATAAATTTTATATTTGGAAAATTGTTTTTCTCTGCTTTAGACTATGTTGCTACAAAACTAATCTATGAATTACTTATACAGGATAGACAAAGCAAATTAACTGCTCTCAAGTGTTCCTTCATATGATTATACAATCCACTGGTGATTGGGGTGTCCACAAGAGGAAGTGCCGAGACCATTACGGCAGTTTTACTGTTACGTACTCTTTACATGATGAAATTACGTCTCTACCTTCTTGCTGGGTTATTCCTAGGTATGTCTGGTCATGTCAAACTGCATCCACTTATCTACAGTCTTCCACTATACTTGTCATTAACTAGTGACCTTCATCAGTATTGGGGGATGGAGACGATTAATGCCAACCTACTCAAAAATAATATTAGTGATAGGTTCTTTAACTTTTTATTTTGGTCTAACAGGATTATATATTGCAATGTTTGGAGAACAGTATATTGAGGAGGACTTTTTATACCATCTTACACGTACAGACACTAAGCACAATTTTTCTATTTACTTCTACCTTCTATACATTGGTGCAGATTTTCATATTCCAGGGTTAAATTTCACCACTTTTGGGCCTCAAATAATTCTGCTGTTTGTACTTGGATATAAACTTGGTAACTATGGAGATGGTCCTTTTGCAATGTTTACACAGACTATAGTTTTGGTCACCTTTAACAAAGTAGTAACATCACAGTATTTCTTGTGGTATCCCCTTCTCTTGCTCGTTATAATACCAAGATTGAAACTTACCTGGCACAAACCTACATTACTGTATGTGTTGTGAGTCACAGCTCAAGCATCTTGGCTACTTCCAGCATATTTGTGGGAATTACATGCTATTATTGCTTTTGTACCCATATGGTTAGAAGGTCTAGCTTCTTTCTGCTGCAACGTAGGGGTGCTGATGGCACTTACCTCGAGCTACACAACACACATAACCAACCATCAACATACCTCTCGTAAAAATCGATAATTCTTAGAATATTGTATTAATTTTAAAACCGCTGTGGTATAGGTTAAATAGTATATACAGTACATATTTAAATGTCAAACTTCAAAGTGGTTTCTGTAAATTTCTGTTAAAGAGCACAAATACTGTATACGAATTATTATAATTTGGGGAAATGCTAAACCCATAGGGGGTCATAAAGCACCTGAGAAGGTTATTATTATTATTATTCAAAGACATGTACTCAACCTGTGTGCATCATGTAGAAATAGGATGCAATTCAGGTTCAATCCAAAGAAGGGAAGGATGGTTCAGTTCCTTGAATCAAGAGCCCTTCACCAGCAGTTGAGGGACTCACCTGATTGTTGGTGTGAGAATACTGCATAATTTAATGAATACATGCTAGTGTAAGCTGCTTCATTACTTTCACAAGAGACCCTTTTAACTTCTGTGAAATTTGTAAGATAACTAAAACTGTTAAACATCTCTTAATGATATAATAATAATAATAATAATAATAATAATAATAATAATAATAATAATAATAATAATAATAATAATAATAATAATAATAATAATAATAATAATAATAATATTATTATTATTATTATTATTATTATTATTATTATTATTATTATTATTATTATTATTATTATTATTATTATTTTCGGGGAGCAAGGGTCTAATAATTTCTTCTCCTGCATAAATAACTAAATTTAAAAAAAAATTCGTTTTTCTTTTTAAGCCACCCTGCCTTGGTGGGATACGGCCGGTTTGTTGAAATATATATATATATATATATATATATATATATATATATATATATATATATATATATATATATATATATATATATATATATATATATATATATATATATATATATATATATGTATGTATGTATGTATGTAAATATGTATGTATGTATGTATATGTATATATATAGAGCTTTGCCAAACCATGATGAAGCTCCACACAGAGCGAAACGTTGCCGCCCCCAATAGAAGCTGATTCCGTAAGATGCCTAATGCACCTTACGTAGTGCACCATATGTAATGCGCCTTCTGCTTTTCTATCCTAGATATTGCCCAGTGGCTAAAGCGTCGGTCTGGAGCTTTATGACTCTCTGAACGTGGGTTCTATCTCCACCCGTGGTGTGGTTTATAATGTACGATAGTTCTCGGTCTAGAGGCAGATAGTTCTTCTGGGTAGACAGCCAAGTCCCTTGCTGTTTGTTTTTTCCCATGTATTCCTATGCACTCCCTTTTACTTCCATATACTCCCATATACTTGAATGTACTTCTTTATACTTTCATATGCTCCTATATACTCCCATGTACTTCTATACACTCCTATATATTTCCATGTACTCCCACGTACTTCAATGTACACCCATATACTCCCAGGATCTGTACATTTCGTCAGATCAACTTTTTTCCCTGTCAATTTTCTAACCGCTATATTAACAGGAACATGAGTTCCCTTGTCTCCTAATATCATGTTCATTTTTCCACTATAATCTATCTTATCCATAATTACTATCGCATTTGCTTCGTTTCGTAAGGTGAAGTCCAGGATCTTTCCTTAATTCAGGGTATAATTTAACAAATCTTTGAGGACAGCTGTGTTGCAGAGGTCTGAACTTTGCTCAGACCTCTGTCGCACTTGCTTTGTCTGTAAATGCGACAGAAATTATAGAATTATAGACAAGGTAAATTATAGTGGAAAAAATAATGTATTATTAGAAGACTTGGGAACTGACTTGTCCCTTAACTCACCTAAGTTATCATGAAGACTTGGGAACTGACTTGTCCCTTAACTCACCAAAGTTATCATGAAGACATGGGAACTGACTTGTCCCTTAACTCACCTAAGTTATCATGAAGACTTGGGAACTGACTTGCCCTTTAACTCACCTAAGTTATCATGAAGACTTGGGAACTGACTTGTCCCTAAACTCACCTAAGTTATCTTGAAGACTTGGGAACTGACTTGCCCCTTAACTCACCTAAGTTAGCATGAAGACTTGGGAACTGACTTGCCCCTTAACTCACCTAAGTTATCATGAAGACTTGGGAACTGACTTGTCCCTTAACTCACCTAAGTTATCATGAAGACTTGGGAACTGACTTGCCCCTTAACTCACGTAAGTTATCATGAAGACTTGGGAACTGACTTGCCCCTTAACTCACCTAAGTTATCATGAAGACTTGGGAACTGACTTGCCCCTTAACTCACCTAAGTTATCATGAAGACTTGGGAACTGACTTGTCCCTTAACTCACCTAAGTTATCATGAAAACTTGGGAACTGACTTGCCCCTTAACTCACCTAAGTTATCATGAAGACTTGGGAACTGACTTGTCCCTTAACTCACCTAAGTTATCATGAAGACTTGGGAACTGACTTGTCCCTTAACTCACCTAAGTTATCATGAAGACTTGGGAACTGACTTGTCCCTTAACTCACCTAAGTTATCATGAAGACTTAGGAACTGACTTGTCTCTTAACTCACCTAAGTTATCATGAAAACTTGGGAACTGACTTGTCTCTTAACTCACCTAAGTTATCATGAAGACTTGGGAACTGACTTGCCCCTTAACTCATCTAAGTTATCATGAAGACTTGGGAACTGACTTGCCCCTTAACTCACCTAAGTTATCATGAAGACTTGGGAACTGATTTGTCCCTTAACTCACCTAAGTTATCATGAAGACTTGGGAACTGACTTGCCCCTTAACTCACCTAAGTTATCATGAAGACATGGGAACTGACTTGTCCCTTAACTCACCTAAGTTATCATGAAGACTTGGGAACTGACTTGTCCCTTAACTCACCTAAGTTATCATGAAGACTTGGGAACTGACTTGTCCCTTAACTCACCTAAGTTATCATGAAGACTTGGGAACTGACTTGTCCCTTAACTCACCTAAGTTATCATGAAGACATGGGAATTGACTTGCCCCTTAACTCACCTAAGTTGTTATGAAGACTTGGGAACTGACTTGCCCCTTAACTCACCTAAGTTATCATGAAGACATGGGAATTGACTTGCCCCTTAACTCACCTAAGTTGTTATGAAGACTTGGGAACTGACTTGTCCCTTAACTCACCTAAGTTATCATGAAGACATGGGAACTGACTTGTCCCTTAACTCACCTAAGTTATCATGAAGACTTGGGAACTGACTTTCCCCTTAACTCACCTAAGTTATCATGAAGACTTGGGAACTGACTTGTCCCTTAACTCACCTAAGTTATCATGAAGACTTGGGAACTGACTTGTCCCTTAACTCACCTAAGTTATCATGAAGACTTGGGAACTGACTTGCCCCTTAACTCACCTAAGTTATCATGAAGACTTGGGAACTGACTTGCCCCTTAACTCACCTAAGTTATCATGAAGACTTGGGAACTGACTTGCCCCTTAACTCACCTAAGTTATCATGAAGACTTGGGAACTGACTTGTCCCTTAACTCACCTAAGTTATCATGAAGACTTGGGAACTGACTTGTCCCTTAACTCACCTAAGTTATCATGAAGACTTGGGAACTGACTTATCTCTTAACTCACCTAAGTTATCATGAAGACTTGGGAACTGACTTGCCGCATAACTCACGTAAGTTGTCATGAAGACTTGGGAACTGACTTTTCCCTTAAATCACCTAAGTTATCATGAAGACATGGGAACTGACTTGTCCCTTAACTCACCTAAGTTATCATGAAGACTTGGGAACTGACTTGCCCCTTAACTCACCTAAGTTATCATGAAGACTTGGGAACTGACTTGTCTCTTAACTCACCTAAGTTATCATGAAGACATGGGAACTGACTTGTCCTTAACTCACCTAAGTTATCATGAAGACATGGGAACTGACTTGTCCCTTAACTCACCTAAGTTATCATGAAGACATGTGAACTGACTTGTCCCTTAACTCACCTAAGTTATCATGAAGACTTGGGAACTGACTTGCCCCTTAACTCACCTAAGTTATCATGAAGACTTGGGAACTGACTTGCCCCTTAACTCACCTAAGTTATCATGAAGACTTGGGAACTGACTTGCCCCTTAACTCACCTAAGTTATCATGAAGACTTGGGAACTGACTTGCCCCTTAACTCACCTAAGTTATCATGATGTTCACCGCTGTGTTAACATTCCTTAATGGTAAATCGATTTTGGCTCTTAGAAAATGGAGCTGATACTGTCCCTTATGAATTGTACAAGAATTACCAAAGATGTTTAGCATACTGACTGGAAAATAATAGATTTTTTTCATGTGATTTAAAAAAAAATAAATTGTGAAATATTTAAAAATATAGTAAAATGTGCTAAAATGTTATTTTATTGCATATGTCGACGATTCGGTTTCTAGCATTTTCTGACAATTTCAATCACGCCTCAATTACTCTTCAGTCACGCTTCAATCACACCTCAGATCACGCCTCAATTACTCTTCAGTCACGCTTCAATCACACCTCAGATCACGCCTCAATCACGCTTCAGTCACACTTCAAGCACGCCTCAGTTACGTTTTAATCACGCTTCAATCACGCCTCAGATCACGCCTATTCCAACACCTCCCTAAGACTTGTATTTATCACGTCTTCGTTAACATTACATTAATCGAAAGGGAAATCAATGCAATTTTAATATTTTGTACGAAATAAAAAAAATCGATCACGTGTCACCTTAAAGAATAAAAAGGCACAATACCGTGACTGGAACAATACTCATATAGTAGATGAATGGTTGCCAAACTGGGGGTAAATTACCCCCTAGGGGTAATTTAACCATTTTTGGGGGTTAATGGAGGGGTGACAGAAAAAAAGTTATGAATTCTGAAAATCAAGAAAACAATGCGGTACCCGGTATGAGGATTATTGTTAACTTTGTCTTAGTATATAAAGTTGTAAAGTAACCCTATTATAAGTAAGTAATAAAGTTAAACCAAATAACAATAAACATCAAAAACTAATATACAGTATTAGAAAAGAAGAAATATATAGCTAAGTGTGTGGAAACCCAAAAGTATTTTGACAAGTATGCTTCAGGACAAAAGTCACTTAGTAGCCCAGATCGACCTGTCCAGTACGCGTCACTCACTTCCTGAGGCTGCCTCTATTTCACACTGTCAGTTTATCTGTGAGCATCAGCCGAGGTAGACATAAGCTGGTATGAAGCCAAGAATTCCTAAACTAGCTTCAAGTATGCAACTCCATCCATCCCACTGATGTTCTAGACATCTGAAAACACCATTCATCTACTAAGTAGATAAATGGTTCAAAGAACCGACATGAGTTGCACATGTGTCTAATTTAACAACATGTCGGTTCTTTGAACCATTCATCTACAATCCTGTCAGACACTGCAACTTCTTGGGATCTTAATATTTGGGAATTCTTCGCTTGCCTAACCCTTGGGCACGACCTACTTCCACATTGAACAAATGTGACACCACCTACCACTGCTGCACCTCTCCTGCCATACGGTTTATAAGCTGCTTCTCTGCTCCTATGCCGTATTCTATTCAAGATTGATGGACTGACCACATCGACTCAAGGCTGAGGGATTGATTACCTCATTCTCCTCCTGTTTCTTCAAGTTTATCCTTTGTATGGACTGATGAAGCCACTGTGTGGCGAAACGTTTCCTCAATAAAGATACCCAAGAGTTGCACATGTGTCTAATTTAACAATACACATATAACTCACACACAGACAAAAGGTGCGACGACCTTTCGGTCCGACTTGGACCATTTACAGAGTCACAGTGTAACTTTGTAAATGGTCCATGTCGGAACGAAACGTTGTCATAGCTTCTCTCTTTGTGCGGGTTATTTGTGTAGGTTCTAGGAGCAACTGGCAGGTACAGGTGACCTAAACCCAGAGTTACTGAACCAATTCCCAGCATCCTGGAACGGATCGGATAATTTCCAAAACTCTCGATGGCGGAGCTTCAAACTTTCCAAAAAGATACCTGAAGAGAGTTCCGGGGGTCAACGCCCCTCCCCCCACGGCCCGGTCTGTGACCAGGCCTCGCTATATATTCTAATTGTGTGAAGTTTTGATCCACGTTTTATCAGAATTAAAATATATACATTTACCTCTTCTGAGGCAGTTGCATATATTTTGATTTTATGATTTACGCATCGAAATTTGCTAATGCAAAAAAAAAAAAATTAGAACCTGACATTTCTAGAGTTTTTATCAAAATGGACTCTCCTAGACAACATAAAAATCATTTTTTTCCTTTCAGGAATGTATATACTTTTAAACTTGATACAATACAGAAAATAAAAGGAAAAAATATTAACAGCTCGTTTTTTTTTTTTTGTAGCATTTTAAAATTTCGTGAGTTGAGTAAACCCTTAAATACTACACGATGCCAGAGTCGTCCATGTGTTAGCAACAGTTTTCTCATTCCATCTAAGTTTTCCACTTATAATTTCAGAACGCCTTTTCTAATCGCCTTCAAATTTCAGTCCCTGGTCAGGTATTACTAGATAAAGGTTTGTAGAACAATTGACATGTGTAAGTGCTCTCTGCTCATTTTTATATAAACTAGAGGGAAGAATACGATGATGATCAGCGCCGTACAATGTCTCTCCACATAGACCATTCCTGAAATTAAGTTCAGACTCCACAAATACACCTAGATGTATTTCAGTCTCTCAACGGTCCAAGAAACTTATCCCTGTATTGTATAATCCCATTCCCATGCACCTCATTGCATGTGAAAGGAATAGTGCAGGGTGCGGCATAAGATTGTAATGCAGTTATACATTAATGTTTAAGATTTTAAGTGAAAGGAGAGAGGCATGCACAAGCTGTCACATGGAAAGTAATATACTAATTTCTTTAATGAAAACTGACAAATTAGGACATTCACAGCTCAACACAAATTCAAACTTTCCTTCAAGAACGACCTGCTTAAGAAGTTTAAAGCCAAGCTGAAGAGGCATTCTCTAGGTATCTCACATGGATCAATACCCCATAATACATTACCACTAACTTTAAGGCCACTCACAAATTACATTATCAGGTTATCGGGGTTGATAGTTTGAATCCAATCGGATGACGAACTCAGGAACTAGATTATGAAAACCAGCATTTCAAATGTCACAATTTCTCCAGTAAAAAAAAAAAAATTAAATCTGGGACTATTACAGGGCAAAATGAATCCAAACTTTTCCTCTAACTAAACCTAACCAGCGTCTAAGTTACACTAACTTTCAGTTAAACTTTGGATACATAACCTACAAATTTTGTTACAATATCCTCGTGATCACGCAGAGGTCACGGTTACAAAACAATTACAGTACGTATACAATGTGTTTCAAAATGATGGACACTATCTGAAATTCAACTATCGTTGAAATCGGGTCCCATCTCTTTTGACACACCCTGTATCGAGGCTAGGATTACAGCGCTGTGTGATCCTTATGGGTTTAGCGCTTAGTTTTGATAATAATAATAATAATAATAATAATAATAATAATCAGCATCATCATCATAATCATAATAATAATATCAATACTAATAATAATAATAATAATAATAATAATAATAATAATAATAATAATAATAATAATAATAATAATAATAATAATAATTATGCTAGGATGACCCAGTAGAGTCAAACACTGACTTCTGGTCACCAGAAACATCCTCCAGGTATTTCATTGTTCGCAATTTAATCAAATTAAGACAAAAATTTCTTTGAGAAGCCACACCAAATCTGAAGCTTCAAGCTGACCCGAAGTTTTGTCCTCAGCTATTCCACAGAAACCAATAATTTCTAGTTAATAAACCAGTGTTTAAAACAGGGAAATTTGCAGCTACAAAGTTTAAACCCAAAAAAGGCTTCGTCCATTTAATAATATAAGTCGGCCATTAAAGGTTAAAAAATGAAGAATGTTTAATGGAACATATACCGTTTTGAAATTAAAATTAACAAAATTACCGTTTTGAAATTAAAATTAACAAAATGGCTACCGTTTTGAAATTAAAATTGACAAAATGGCTACCGTTTTGAAATTAAAATTGACAAAATGGCTACCGTTTTGAAATTAAAATTGACAAAATGGCTACCGTTTTGAAATTAAAATTGACAAAATAGCTACCGTTTTGAAATTAAAATTGACAAAATGGCTACCGTTTTGAAATTAAAATTGACAAAATGGCTACCGTTTTGAAATTAAAATTAACAAAATGGCTACCGTTTTGAAATTAAAATTGACAAAATGGCACCTACACACACCACAGACAGTAACAACGTTCTTCTTGATCAAGTCACCACTGGATGAAGCTCAACACTGAGCGAAACGTTGTCTCGCTGACAGATTGTTCTACCAGCTGTGTCTTGCCTTCACTGTTGTCAGCAGAACACCACTTGGAACAATCAGTCTATGTTTCACATAAAAAAGGCAATTAGAAACCCTATGATTACATTTCGGTCCGACCTGAACCTCTGTCAAGTCCAGGGCCGACCAAAACGTCGTCAAGACGTTTTTAGTGAATTGTTGCAGTCACGGGGTTGTGACTTTCTTCATTAATCTACCAGTGAATAGGCATACAGGTGTGATGATGTACAGATGTCTTAGCACGGTGATCGCCGCATGCGGGTGTTGTCTCCTTAATTCATGCTGGTGTTTGACACGTGTTTAACACGTGTTTCAAAGAAAAAAAAACGTTTGATGAGTTGTATTTAACAAACAGTTTGTAGGAAGTGGATGGACGAATTTTCTGGCTGTCCAATAGTTTATGGACAAGTACTAGGCCTTGTGAGGCCTAGAAGCCGCATCAAAACCAATGATTAACATCGACAAGAGAATGAAACGTTGCCACAATAAAAATGTCACATTAGTTGACTGTGTCCATTTACCTTACATTTTCTCGGATATTCTACCATTATTACTATTCGTTGAAGTTACGTTTCGCCCAGTTTCTTCAGTCTTCTGTACAGGTGTGAAAAAAAGCATGTGGTGGGCGAAACGTATCCTCAGTAAATGTCTTAATACTCGCATGCCTGGCTTTCCCAAATGCCAGCGCCTTGAGGCATCTCCAGACTGCTTCCGACACCTCTGAACGGTGTTTTTAGCTGAAGAATACCACAAGAATATTATCAGCTGTAATATATTTCCTCCTGGGCTAAATAATACATTTGCTTTACTATTCAGACGTTGAAATACACAGGGAAGGGGGGAGGGGGGGGAGGGGGAAACATTTCCGACATGTAAACAAGAGTATGGCGGCCGTGGGTCTCCTTACCTTGTAGTCCAAACATAGGTTTGAAGGCTGCCACCCAGGGTGGATACCACAGGGGAGGCAGATGTGCCGCAGGGTTGATGGCGTTCCCTAGGGGGCCACCTAGCACTCCACCGCCCACGCCCATGCCCGCCCCGCCTAGGCCGGTCATGCCCTCTACGCCCTCTGGATCTGGCCGGAGGTGAAGCGGCGTAGGGCGGACGAATGCTGACGGATGGTGGACGTTTATCCCGAGTGAGCGGGATTCATCGGCGCCGACATCTTCCCCGACGACTCCGTCGGGTTCGCTGCCGTTGTCGTCGTCGCCTGAGCCCGCCTCGTCCACGTCGTCATCCATGAGGGCGTCATCAGTAGGGTGGAAGGCATCGTTGTGTTGGAGGTGACCAGTGGAGGGGTGTGTGGGTGCATCGTCGCTCCCATCACCCATATACATGGAGTACGTGGGCGTGCTCGGCCGTTGTGGTGATCTGGTACGTATGTTCGTAGGTGAGACTGACCTGCCGTGTGTGTAGGTGGGCGTGGTTGACCTACTCTGTGTATAAGTAGGCGTAGTAGGCCTGCCGTGTGTGTACGTAGGCGTGCTTGGCCTACCATGTGTATAGGTGGGTGAGGAACGTCTCCCATGAGTATAAGTGGGCGTGGTAGGCCTGCCATGTGTGTAGGTGGGGGAGGAGGGCCTACCTTGGGTATAATTGGGCGTTGAAGGCCTACTTGGAATGTAGTTTGGGGTGGAGGAACCCCTCTTAGAGTAAGGGTTGTTTAGGTGCGATGGATAGTGTGTGTGGGGTGGACTGTGTTTTTCTTGTAGTCTCTGGCTAGTGTCTAGCCCCAGGATAGAGCTAATTGAGAAGTGTGGGCGGCTGCTGCTACTGCTACTGCTGCTGCTACTGCCTGAGTTATTGCTACCACTCACGCCCATACTTACGCCCACGCTCTCTCTGTTATCCTGAGTGGGCGGCGGTGGGGAAGGCGGACACTCGTGCGATACGTCGGTAAATGTCGAGCGTCCTTCCGCTGACATTTTCAAAAAAAAATAAAAAGTATCAAAAATAAAAAAAAAAAAAACTAGCAACTCAGTCTTCTAAGGTCATCTAATTCCGTTTTACATGAGACCTTTTATTTGTGTGTAAATGTTTGGTTTTATAAGGTTTTAGGTCTTCTAGTAAGTAAAACCATCTCGCCACTTTTAGTTTGTTTAATAAATATTTATATAATATTCCTCTTTAAATTTCTTTACTTACTTACACTGATCTTCATCTACTCTCTTCAGTAATTCCTGGTTAAGTGTTCTAAGTAGCGGGATTAATAAGATTGAAGTCCTGGTGTTGCCACGGGCGGGGTCTTCAAGACCTGGCCGGTCTGAGTGGTCTTGACCAGACCTACGCCGGGTAAAACCATAAAAATCACGTCATTCCACCACTACGTCTCTATTGTACTTGCACAGAAATTACGATATCTCTCACTGTATAGCACTTCCGGTACACACAGTCACATACTAGCACATTTGTTTAGCACTTGTAACTAACAAAACTAGTGTGGTTTCAGCCATCAGCTAGCACCAGCACACAGCCACAACCTCAACAAGCCACGGACAAGTCTGTACACAATCTTCAGACAGATTTATCTTGAGGTGGGCGGGGCCAAGTATATGAGGAGGGGGCGGAGTCAGGTAGAGGCCAACCTTCCAGTGGGCGGAGCTCACTGATGGGCTCCTCCCACCTTGCTTCGCGGGTAATCTAATTGAGATGTACGTTTATTCTCTATATTATTTTGATTATGGTGCTGTTTCCAGATCGTAAAAGCATTACCGCGCGTGTTGTTTAAAACGCGTGTTTTAAATCATTTGTATGATTTAATATTGGTTTTTAATTTCTTGGACACATACACACAAACATACACACACGTGCACATACATACACACACACACACACACACGTGCACATACATACATACACACACACACACACACACACACACACACACACACACACACACACACACACACACACACACACACACACACACACACTGGAGACAAAAATACTTCCAGCAAACAGAGGCAGTAGGGTGCACCAGCAAGAACTGGATTCACTGCACATTACTAAGGAGGAGGTAAGGAAACTGCTTCGTGAAGTACATACCTCGAAGGCAGTGGGCCCAGATAACATCTCTCCATTGGTCCTGAGAGAGGGAGCAGAGGAACTGTGTGTGCCGCTAGCAACAATCTTAGGTAAATCTATTGAAACAGGACAACTGCCTGAGTTGTGGAAGACGGCAAATGAAGTCCCAATTTTTAAGAAAGGAGACAGACACGTAGCATTAAACTACAGACCAGTCTCACTGACATGTATATTATGTAAAGTTATGGCGAAGATTATCAGAAGAGTGGTGAAGCACCTAGAAAGGGTTGGGCTCATACATGACAATCAGCACGACTTTGGGAATGGAAAATCCAATGTCACAAATCTACTTGAGTTCCAGGACAACGTAACAGAAGTAAGACAGGAGAGAGAGATAGAGGGATGGGAAGATTTCAGCTTTTTGGATTGTAAGAAGGCTTTCGACACAGTACCATACAAGAGACTGGTTCAAAAAACTAGAGGAGCAGGCGGGAATAGTAGGGGAAAACACTGCAATGGATCAGGGAATACATGACAGGAAAGAAACAACGAATGTTGGTACATGATGAGGTGTCAGAGTGGATGCATGTGTCGAGTGGGGTCCCATAAGAGTCAGTCCTAGGTCCGGTGCTGTTTCTTATATATATGAATAATATGATGGAAGGAATAGATTCAGAGGTGGCCTCGTTGTTTGACTATGTGGAACTAATGAGGAGAATACAAGTGGACAAGGATCAGGTAAGATTACAAGGGGATCTGGACAGGCTTCAAGACTGGTCCGACAAATAGCTCCTGGATTTTAACCCCAGCAAGTGTAAAGTCATGAAGCTTTGGGAAGGACAAAGGAGACAGCAGACGGAGTACAGGATAGGGAATCAAAAGTTGCGAACCTCACTTAGGGAAAAGGATCTTGGGGTGAGCATTATACCAAGTACGTTTCCTGAGACGCACATCAACCAAATAAGCACTGTATCATATGGGCGCCTGACAAACCTGAAAACAGCATTTCGACATCTAAGCAAGGATTCATTCACGACATTGTGCATCGTGTACGTCAGGCCCATATTGGAGTATGAAGCACCAAGTGGAACTCACACCTGGTCAAACACGTCAAAAATTTAGATAATGTCCAAAAGTTTGCAACAAGACTAGTTCCGGAGCTAAGGGGTATGTCTTATAAGGAGAGGTTAAGGGAACTCAACCTGATGACACTAGAGGATAGGAAGGATAGGAGGAGCATGATAATGACGTATAAAACACTGAGAGGAATTAACAAAGAGGACGTAGCCAGAATGTTTCAGAGATGGGACACAGAAACAAGGGGACACAGAAACAAGGGGACATAACTGGAACTTGAAAACACAGATGAGTCATAGGGATATTAGGACGTATTTCTTTAGCCTTAGAGTTGTCAGGAAGTGGAATCTGGAGAATGAAGCGGTGGAGGCAGGATCCATACATAGTTGCAAGATGAGGTACGATAAGGCTCTTAGAGCAGGGAAAGTGACCTAGTAGCGACTAGCAAATAGGCAGGGCCAGGAGCTGTGAATCGACCCCTACAACCACATATAGGTGAGCACACACACACAGTGTCTATGTATGTGTGTGTGTATATATATATATATATATATATATATATATATATATATATATATATATATATATATATATATATATATATATATATATATATATATATATATATATATATATATATATATATATATATATATATACATATATATATATATATGCAAAACATTCCAAGCGCTTTCGTTACTACTCACATTATCAAGGAACTATATAAAACAAAAAAAACATCAACAGAAAGGCATATAAAGGAGCAAGACTACACCTCAGAGTCACGTCACCACAACAAGACTACACCTTACTATCATGTCACCACAACAAGACTACACCTCACAATCATGTCACCACAACAAGACTACACCTCACAATCATGTCACCACAACAAGACTACACCTCACAATCATGTCACTACAACAAGACTACACCTACAATCATGTCACCACAACAAGACTACACCTCACAATCATGTCACCACAACAAGACTACACCTCACAATCATGTCACCACAACAAGACTACACCTCACAATCACGTCACCACAACAAGACTACACCTCACAATCACGTCACCACAACAAGACTACACCTCACAATCATGTCACCACAACAAGACTACACCTCACAATCACGTCACCACAACAAGACTACACCTCACAATCATGTCACCACAACAAGACTACACCTCACAATCATGTCACCACAACAAGACTACACCTCACAATCATGTCACCACAACAAGACTACACCTCACAATCACGTCACCACAACAAGACTACACCTCACAATCACGTCACCAAAACAAGACTACACCTCACAATCATGTCACCACAAGACTACACCTCACAGTCACGTCACAACACCCGACTCTGAGAAACACAACTAATACTCTACCCAAGAAGTAAGATTTTTTACTTAGTCTAATGTAACATTAAATTCTTCCCAAATTTTATTAATTATAAATGAATCCAATTTATATAAACCAAAGGAAATATTCATATTATTTTCAAAACTGCTTTATATGAAACATGATTCAGTTATATTTCTGTCGACCATGGAAAAAAAATTTGTATCAAGCAAGTCCATAGTCGACACGAATAAAATTGAATCATGAGTCATAAAAAGCAGTTTTGAAAATAATATGAATATTTCCTTTGGTTTATATAAATTGGATTCGTTTATAATTAATAAAATTTGGGAAGAATTTAATGTTACATTAGACTAAGTAAAAAGTCTTACTTCTTGGGTAGAGTATTAGTTGTGTTTCTCAGAGTCGGGTGTTGTGACGTGACTGTGAGGTGTAGTCTTGTGGTGACATGATTGTGAGGTGTAGTCTTGTTTTTGTGACGTGATTGTGAGGTGTAGTCTTGTTGTGGTGACGTGATTGTGAGGTGTAGTCTTGTTGTGGTGACATGATTGTGAGGTGTAGACTTGTTGTGGTGACATGATTGTAAGGTGTAGTCTTGTTGTGGTGACGTGACTCTGAGGTGCAGTCTTGTTGTGGTGACATGATTGTAAGGTGTAGTCTTGTTGTGGTGACGTGATTGTGAGGTGTAGTCTTGTTGTGGTGACGTGATTGTGAGGTGTAGTCTTGTTGTGGTGACGTGATTGTGAGGTGTAGTCTTGTTGTGGTGACGTGATTGTGAGGTGTAGTCTTGTTGTGGTGATATGATTGTGAGGTGTAGTCTTGTTGTGGTGACGTGATTGTGAGGTGTAGTCTTGTTGTGGTGACCTGATTGTGAGGTGTAGTCTTGTTGTGGTGATGTGATTGTGAGGTGTAGTCTTGTTGTGGTGACGTGATTGTGAGGTGTAGTCTTGTTGTGGTGACGTGATTGTGAGGTGTAGTCTTGTTGTGGTGACGTGATTGTGAGGTGTAGTCTTGTTGTGGTGACGTGATTGTGAGGTGCAGTCTTGTTGTGGTGACGTGATTGTGAGGTGTAGTCTTGTTGTGGTGACGTGATTGTGAGGTGTAGTCTTGTTTTGGTGACGTGATTGTGAGGTGTAGTCTTGTTGTGGTGACGTGATTGTGAGGTGCAGTCTTGTTGTGGTGACGTGATTGTGAGGTGTAGTCTTGTTGTGGTGACGTGATTGTGAGGTGTAGTCTTGTTGTGGTGACGTGATTGTGAGGTGTAGTCTTGTTGTGTTGACATGATTGTGAGGTGTAGTCTTGTTGTGGTGACATGATTGTTAGGTGTAGTCTTGTTGTGGTGACATGATTGTTAGGTGTAGTATTGTTGTGGTGACATGATTGTGAGGTGTAGTCTTGTTGTGGTGACATGATTGTGAGGTGTAGTCTTGTTGTTGTGACGTGACTCTGAGGTGCAGTCTTGCTCCTTTATATGCCTTTCTGTTGATTTTTGTTTTATATAGTTCCTTGATAATTTGAGAAATCGCGAAAGCGCTGGGAATTTTGATATTTTTTCACAGTGGTTGTTTTGCATATTGTAATATTACCTGTTTACTGTGATCTTATTGCATATATATGTCGTGCCGAATATGTAAAACTTGCGATCTTAGCTTAAATAGCAAAGCTCATTTTGCCAAATAAGACAAGTGAAAATTTGTCTATGCAATAATTTCGCAAAACTCCTTCTGAACCTAACGAAAAAAATATATTTCACTTTGTTTGTTTAGTATTAAGTTATTGTAAAAGTATCTAAAATATATTTAGTTGGATTAGGCTAAAATAAACTGAGCTTGTTATAATAAGGTTAGGTAAGTTTTCTAAGATTCTTTTGGTGCAAAATTATAAATTTTTACACTAAAATTAATAAAAAATATATATCTTTAAACGTATAAGAGAAAATTTTAGAAAGGACTTAATTTTAATGAGTTCTTGCTATTTGACCAGTTTTACCTATTAGGCACGACATGTATGTATATATATATATATATATATATATATGCAAAACAACCACTCTGAAAGAATAGAGAAATTCCAAGCGCTTTCGTGACTACTCACATTATCAAGGAACTATGAAAGTAAAGCATCCAAGGAAGCTATATAAGGGGTCTGGCCAGCACCTCACTATCAGATCCCACAACGGTTAAACACGTGACGCGCGGCGACCCAACTTGGATAGGTCCCTTGCACAACTCACCCCCAAGCTATTCTACCCAAGAAAATTTAAAAATTATTATTTGTCCAGTGTATTATTAAAGTCTTCCCAAATTCTATTAATTATAAATGGATCTAATTTATATCAACCAAAGGAAATATTCATATTATTGTCAAAACTGCTTTTTATGAAACAAGATTCAATTATATTCCTGTCGACCATGGACTTGCTTGATACTACTTTCTCAACTTTTTGAAAATCAATTGGATGGTTAAAATCTCTTACATGAATAAATAGAGCATTGGAATCTTGTCCAGTTCTAATGCTATATTTATGTTGTTTTAATCTTAGTTCGAGATTTTTACCAGTTTGACCGTAATAAACTTTATCGCAAATTTTACAAGGAATCTTATAGACACATCCATCAGCATTTTGGGGGGAATTCTTTATCAAAAGTTTTTTCACTGTATCAAGATTTTTGAATACAACTTTAATATTAAAAGTCTTAAGAAGAGAAGGCATATCAACCAAGTTTTCATGGTAAGGGAGAACCAACATATTTTTAGTTGAATAAGGCTGGTTGTCACTTTTTGGATTATAAAAAGTGTTTCTAGCAACTTTAAAAGATTTATCAATTACATTTCTTGGGTATTTTAAATCATTACCTATTTCATAAATTTTGGATATTTCCAAGTTGGGTCGGCGCGCGTCACGTGTTTAACCGTTGTGGGATCTGATAGTGAGGTGCTGGCCAGACCCCTTATATAGCTTCCTTGGATGCTTTACTTTCATAGTTCCTTGATAATGTGAGTAGTCACGAAAGCGCTTGGAATTTCTCTATTCTTTCAGAGTGGTTGTTTTGCATATTTTGAAATCACCTGTTTACTGTGATCTTATTGCATATATATATATATATATATATATATATATATATATATATATATATATATATATATATATATATATATATATATATATATATATATATATATATATATATAGATATATATATATATATGTAGTATATCATCTCTACTTCTACACGTTCTCATGTAAGGTTCATTAAAAGTGAGTAGGTGATGTATCAAGTGTAATTACTTCCCTGCCAACATTAGCATCAAGTTGTAAGCCATAAGCTATCAATTTGACCCCATCATTACTCTTCGTAGCAGTGGTAATTTGCCATGATGCACAGGCTGACACATAGTCCAATGCAGTTGTAGCTTGGTGCTTCGTTACTCTCTCTTGTGAAGTGTTGCTCCCTTCTGGACTCCAAAAAGAAGACTTCCATGTAATCTTTAGGTCCAATAGGGTCCAGGGACGACTAAATACGGATATGCTCATGATTGACATCAAGATCATTAGTTGGGATCAACATTTGCAGCTCAGCAGCTCTTGTCCCCAAGTAAAACGAGTCGGGTCCTCAATACAATATTTACACTCGTTCAGCTTCAGAATATCTTCACATATCTAGCCTTGTAGCATTCCCGTCTACACGGGGAAATGAGTTAGAAACCTTTCTACGTAAGCAATGTGTCGTAGACGGAAACTAAGAATACCGGAAACAAAGAACTAGCTATCTCTCCTTCGGCATCAATTATTAAAATAACAAAGAAATTGATTTTTTAGTTACTTAAAGATGCATGAACGTAGTGTAGATAAGAACAGAATTGTTGTTAATACTATGATAGAAAGCTGGGCGTCCTAGTGAGGTTAAACACGGGTTCTGTAGACCAGGTGTTTACATAGAAACATTTAAGTGAATTATACTGAGATATGGGTGAGGAACTGTTCGTCGCATTTATGGATTTAGGAATGGCGCAGAAGCTGGGAAAGGGAAGCAATGTAGGAGATGTTACAAGTGTTTGGAATAGGTGGAACATCATGACATGAGGTACATAAGTTTTTTGAGAAGAATGAGGCTTAGGTTTCGGTATGTCGGAAAGGAGGGATGATTTTCCTGTAAAAGTTAGTCTTAGACAAGAATCTCTCTCTCTCTCTCTCTCTCTCTCTCCTTCTTCTTTATCACTGTTTTTCTTGGCATCTAAATACCACTAACAGCCCCGTGAACAAACTTGCATTAAATGTTGCAAACTATCGTTTAAATACCATTAAAACTTTTATAAACGACTCGACATCATTTCCCATTAAACTACCCTGAAAAGTTTTCATTGGATTTTAGCATGGATAAAAGAACGCGTAATGTAACTTTGTATACTTGAGAACCTGATGGTGTGTGTGTGTGTGTGTGTGTGTGTGTGTGTGTGTGTGTGTGTGTGTGTGTGTGTGTGTGTGTGTGTGTGTGTGTGTGTGTGTGTGTGTGTTGTCTTTGAAAGGGATAAGCAAGGAAGAAGGGCGATGAAAAGAGGAGAGAGAGAGACAGATAGAGGCGAAGAGAAATAGGGGGAATGGGACTGGGGTGGGTAGGAGATGTATTGGAAGGAGGGGAGGGGGTTATAGTAAGTCTAGCAAACAAGTCTATCAGAGAGTTGGTGAGGTAAAGATGGGTGACGGAGTGAAGCATCGGTATCCAATAACAAATTTGTCTTCCATCTCTTCTCTCTCCTCCGTTACCCCCCTCACTCTCTCCTCGTCTCTCCTCGCCCTGCCCTCACTCTCCTCTCACCCTCATTCTCCCCTCTAACGCGATTATTCACTCCGATTTCTGCTGTCCGATATTTCTCTCTGAGTTACCTGTGTTGTGATACTGTTGCACAAATATTGGCTGCCATTACACTCCTTTCTCCGATGATCCTCTTCATATTATTCTCCTATGCCACTGATTACCTTTTGGAGGATTCCTGATATTGACTGATAGTACCAGATACTTTTCCTGCAAACCACCACCATACACCCCAGTATACAATCATACTACATCGCCACATACCATACCACACCACTAACATCTACCATATTCCACAATCATACCACCATACCACACTACCACTCCTCACTATCACACACCATATTTGACATCCCTAATGTATGTATTTTTCAACAAACCGGCTGTATTCCACCGAAGCAGGGTGACCTAAATAGAAAAATGAAAGTTGTCCTTTTTAAATTCAGTAATATATACAGGAGAAGGGGTTACTAGCCCCTTGCTCCCGGAATTTTAGTCGCCTCTTACAACACGCATGGCTCACGGAGGGATGGTGTATATCGTTGCCTTTGGCTATTGTACTGGAAAGGGAACCTGCTTGGAATTGGGAAAGGAAGCTGGGTTTAGCCACGGCTCTTCTTCTTCTGCGGCCTTTTCCTCTCCCCGTTTATTCTTTATTTGTCCTCACTTCCCCCCTCATCCCTTGTGGGTCCTTACCTGTGAGTTCTAGTTCTGGGAAAGGGAGCAGCAAAACGAGGAAAAAAAAGTTAGAGAGAATGATTATACTGGTTTAAATAAATGGTTTAGAAAACCGACAGGGTGATGAATAAGACACTTGCCATACATGGGGATATTTATTTTAGAAACATTTCGCCAGCCAGTGGCTTCTTCAGTCCACTGCAGAGAAACAGTGAAAAATGATGAGCTTTGAGGTAATCAGTTCCTCATCCTGGAGTCGACGTGTGCAGTCCATCATTCTTGGTGAAAGTACAGCATATTCACGGAGATGGCGCTTGTATTCTGCAGACAGATGAGGTGGAGCAGTGGTAGGCAGAGTCAACAGTGGAAAGCCCCACTAGTAAAAGTAGGTCGGGCTTATAGGTCAGATTCCCATGTGTCGCACAAGTATCTCATTCATCATTATGGTGGTATTGGTGCAAGCGCTTGTGAAAGCTTAAGACGTAGTGCCAGCGTTTGTGATGGTGTAACCAGGGTCGGATTAAAATACTCTTCGTCCCTAGACATTTTAACATCCAAGGCACTTTATTGTTAGATGGATGATAAAAATTATCTTGAATGTTTTTCACTTATAATGATAATCCAATAATCTGTTTTTGGATTACCGCGTTACATCTCCCACGAGCCTCCCAGTCTGTCAGACAAGAGATGATGGTGCCAGAAGTGACTGTGCAAGAGGTGTTGGCGACAGAAAAAGCATGAGTCGGAACGTGAGAAGAGGAAAGAACGAGAAACGGTGGAGGAAACACAAAAAGGGATCAATGGATCATTTATAAAGTTCATAAACAAAGATGAGAAAACGCAGAAGAATGATTGTGCAAAAACTAACATTGAGGGATACAGTAAGTGAAGGACACATCAGTGTACCTTCGGAAATAGATGACGCTATATATAAGATCACAGAGGCAACAAAGCTAACAACAGGCGCTAACAACAGAAATCTTGCAAGGTATCATGCACTCTGGAGAGACGTTATCGTATATCTGATGTTTTAGCTGATATCACCCTATCTCAGAATACTGATGATCTTTTTTTCAGTATCAGGTAGATAATTTAGTGAAAAGAAGAGGTATGCAAGCAAGAAATTTTGCTGCAGGTAATTTGCAGAAGAGGCTGTCCAGAGAGAGACTGACTCATGCCTATGATATAATACAGCCCTGAGTGCAAGAGTTGATGGTACCAGATGTTGTGATGAGGCAAGACGTGTTGGCATCAGAAAATGGTTAGTTTGATTTAAAATGTCTCCTATAGGGTTGGTCTACCTACCTGGAGTCTACCTGTAGGATATTCCGGAGATACCCGGAATACCTGAATGGCTGTGTGTGTGCTCAGGCCTGTTTATAAATTCAAGAGTCAGAGGGATGATGGTTCAGATGTGTCGGCCTGGACGAGGAGAGTAAGAGGAAGATTATGGCGTGTGAGGAAGAGGGAGAGCTTGAGGAAGAGATAGTGTGTGAGGGAGGAAGAGGGAGAGCTAGAGGAAGAGATGGTGTGTGAGGGAGGAAGGAAGAGGGAGAGCTAGAGGAAGAGATGGTGTGTGAGGGAGGAAGGAAGAGGGAGAGCTAGAGGAAGAGATGGTGTGTGAGGGAGGAAGAAAGAGGGAGAGCTAGAGGAAGAGATGGTGTGTGAGGGAGGAAGGAAGAGGGAGAGCTAGAGGAAGAGATGGTGTGTGAGGAAGGAAGGAAGAGGGAGAGCTAGAGGAAGAGATGGTGTGTGAGGGAGAGGACGGGAAGTTTGAGTGAATGACATGTTTTGAGGGATGAAACCGTGTATAAGGAAGTTAGAGGGAAATTGAGTGGTGAAGCATAGAAGGTGCGAGAGGAAGAGATGATGTCTGAAGGAAGAGTAGGAGAGAGAAATGAGATGATTCAGTGAAAGGTGGAGAAGGATGATAAACAGTAAAGAAAAGCATACTTTTCTAAACATCATTTTAATAATATTTTTAATACTGACGATAAGTTTACTTAACAGGTTTAGAAATAACCCATTTTTTATACGATAATTAAGTAAAATGAGTTTTCAACAATGATTAAAAAGTAAATGTATAAATATCATTCGCATAAATAACTATACGAGAGACCAGTGACATTAATTACAATAGCAGAGAAACATCGAAATAAATTATATCTTTGGAACGTGACACAATTATATTCATGGGAGTATACGTGAATATATTCACACATAAACAAAAGAACGTTAAAAAGTACATTTTCATGGATTTTTACCTTCTCAGTGGCGCAAGAGAGACTACGGAAATCTGAGGTAAACACTGAGTATGCGACTTCCCCAGGCTGGCCTCTGGGATTGGCCAGTTTTGACTGGGCGGGAGGAGCCATGATTGGCTTTTGTCCGCCAGCCACGCCCTCTCCGCTCCCGGTCTTGCATCTCATTGGCCGCTGTCTCCCACCCAGATTTCTGCCTAAACGATTTTATGGATATTAGCACAATGTGTGAGTGTTGAGTCCGCCGCCTGCTGGCGGTGGAAGCACAAGGAGGTGAGGGGTTTCGCTTACCCTTCGAGTATCCATCACTGCCGCCTCCCCCTACTCTCATTACCACTTACTGCAACTCCCTCCCCACTAATGATGTGCTTAATTACATATATAAAATTAATTTACCGCCACTTTAAGTCCTTGTAGATATGTAAAGCTTTCAACAACGGTATTAAAAACGTGTGTAATTTCAATTCACTATTTTTACGATGTATAATCAGAAGGCGTGAACAGCAAGAAGAAATTTTATATATTGAAACATAAATACATCAGTAATATTTTTATATAAAATAGATGTACTTTTAAGTGAAATTTAATTAACATTTTATTTTAATTAATTTTAACATAATTATCATACCATATAAACTTCATCTTAATTTTACATTAGATCTACGTCGTTAATGTGTGTTAATTTCGTAAGTCTAATTCATAAGTCTAAGGCCATAAGTCTAACGTCGTAAGTCTAATGTAAGTCTAATTGTCGTAATGTAAGTCAAACGTCGTAAAATGTCTAACATCTTAAGTCTAATGTCATAAGTATAACGTCTTGCTTTAGACTTACGATATTAGACTTAGTTCTATTCTCGTAATCTCAAAGTATTCCACAAACAAATTGGCCAGGAATGTGGCAGTGGATTTCCCATCGCACTACCATAAGTCTGCTTGTAAAAAATATCTTTAACAGACGACATTAGTCTTACGTTTGACTTACATTACTGACCACATTAGACTTACGACTTTAGACGATAGTCCGATTGTGAGGATCTTCAGTTCTCTCTCTTAGGAGGGGGCCATATGTGGCGTCATCTAGCGATGAAATTCTCTATATGTTTCTTCATCTCCCTTTCATTTCCCTTGGAGGGGGGCGGGGGGTGACTTTTGTCTCCCTAATTCACCTACTTCCTTCTATCCACATGAACATTAGTGTTCTTTCGTGTTGGGATATAATAATGTTTTGAATTGGCCAAGTAGATGCTTTTATAACGAAGGACTGGCTCCCTGTCACTGGTCTTACTTCCAGAACTGGTAGCGGGTATTAGGCATCTCTCTGCAGGATATCCAATATTTCAAATTCAATTTCGTGACAAGACCTCTTCACCTAATCTACTCTTTACCTTCCAGAGGTTCCAGAACGGCCTTGAAGCCTGGTCAACTCTCTCTCTCAACCCGTCTATTGCCTGTGAACATTAGTGCTCTAAACTTCATAGAACTCGTTTTCAAGGACCACGATTCATCACGTTGTAGAGGCCAACTATTGTTGCAGGGCTGTATTATGTCCCCAGGACGCCTCTACTGACGTGAGTTTGCTGTGGGTGAGAATCATGTCTCCAGGACATCTACTGACGTGTGTTTGCTGTGGGTGAGAATCATGTCTCCAAGACATCTACTGACGTGTGTTTGCTGTGGTTGAGAATCATGTCTCCAGAACATCTACTGACGTGTGTTTGCTGTGGGTGAGAATCATGTCTAAAGAACATCTACTGACGTGTGTTTGCTGTGGGTGAGAATCATGCCTCCTGGACATATACTGACGTGTGTTTGCTGTGGGTGAGAATCATGTCTCCTGGACATCTACTGACGTGTGTTTGCTGTGGGTGAGAATCATGTCTCCTGGACATCTACTGATGTGTGTTTGCTGTGGGTGAGAATCATGTCTCCTGGACATATACTGACGTTTGTTTGCTGTGGGTGAGAATCATGTTTCAAGAAAATCTACTGACGTGTGTTTGCTGTGGGTGAGAATCATGTCTCCTGGACATCTACTGACGTGTGTTTGCTGTGGGTGAGAATCATGTCTCCTGGACATCTACTGACGTGTGTTTGCTGTGGGTGAGAATCATGTCTCCAGAACATCTACTGACGTGTGTTTGCTGTGGGTGAGAATCGTGTCTCCTGGACATCTACTGACGTGTGTTTCTTGTGGGTGAGAATGATGTATCCAGGACATCTACTGACGTGTGTTTGCTGTGGGTGTGAATCATGTCTCCAGAACATCTACTGACGTGTGTTTCCTGTGGTTAAGAATCATGTCTCCAGAACATCTAATGATGTGTGTTTGCTGTAGGTGAGAATCATGTCTC
Source organism: Cherax quadricarinatus (assembly GCF_038502225.1). Taxonomy (NCBI): domain Eukaryota; kingdom Metazoa; phylum Arthropoda; class Malacostraca; order Decapoda; family Parastacidae; genus Cherax; species Cherax quadricarinatus. Next base: position 1,301,965 of record NC_091350.1, read on the forward strand.
CAGAACATCTACTGACGTGTGTTTGCTGTGGTTGAGAATCATGTCTCCAGAACATCTACTGACGTGTGTTTGCTGTGGGTGTGAATCATGTCTCCAGAACATCTACTGACGTGTGTTTGCTGTGGGTGAGAATCATGTCTCCAGAACAACTACTGACGTGTGTTTGCTGTGGGTGAGAATCATGTCTCCAGAACATCTACTGACGTGTGTTTGCTGTGGTTGAGAATCATGTCTCCAGAACATCTACTGACGTGTGTTTGCTGTGGGTGAGAATCATGTCTCCTGGACATCTACTGACGTGTGTTTGTTGTGGGTGAGAATCATGTCTCCAGAACATCTACAGACGTGTGTTTGTTGTGGGTGAGAATCATGTCTCCAAAACATCTACTGACGTGTGTTTGCTGTGGGTGAGAATCATGTCTCCTGGACATCTACTGACGTGTGTTTGCTGTGTGTGAGAATCATGTCTCCTGGACATCTACTGGACATCTACGTGTGTTTGCTGTGGGTGAGAATCATGTCTCCTGGACATCTACTGACGTGTGTTTGCTGTGGGTGAGAATCATGTCTCTAGAACATCTACTGACGTGTGTTTGCTGTGATTGAGAATCATGTCTTCTGGACATCTACTGACGTGTGTTTGCTGTGTGTGAGAATCATGTCTCCTGGACATCTACTGACGTGTGTTTGCTGTGGGTGAGAATTATGTCTCCAAAACATCTACTGATGTGTGTTTGCTGTGGGTGAGAATCATGTCTCCTGGACATCTACTGATGTGTGTTTGCTGTGTGTGAGAATCATGTCTCCTGGACATCTACTGGACATCTACGTGTGTTTGCTGTGGGTGAGAATCATGTCTCCAGAACATCTACTGACGTGTGTTTTCTGTGGGAGATAATCATGTCTCCAGAACATCTACTGACGTGTGTTTGCTGTGGGTGAGAATCATGTCTCCAGAACATCTACTGACGTGTGTTTGCAGTGGTTGCGAATCATGTCTCCAGAACATCTACTGATGTGTGTTTGCTATGGTTGAGAATCATGTCTCCAGAACATCTACTGACGTATTTTTGCTGTGGGTGAGAATCATGTCTCCAGAACATCTACTGACGTGTGTTTGCTGTGGGTGAGAATCATGTCTCCAGAACATGTACTGACGTGTGTTTGCTGTGGGTGAGAATCATGTCTCCAGAACATCTACTGACGTGTGTTTGCTGTGGGTGAGAATCATGTCTCCAGAACATCTACTGACGTGTGTTTGCTGTGGTTGAGAATCATGTCTCCAGAACATCTACTGACGTGTGTTTGCTGTGGGTGAGAATCATGTCTCCAGAACATCTACTGACGTGTGTTTGCTGTGGGTGAGAATCATGTCTCCAGAACATCTACTGACGTGTGTTTGCTGTGGGTGAGAATCATGTCTCCAGAACATCTACTGACGTGTGTTTGCTGTGGGTGAGAATCATGTCTCCAGAACATCTACTGACGTGTGTTTGCTGTGGGTGAGAATCATGTCTCCAGAACATCTACTGACGTGTGTTTGCTGTGGGTGAGAATCATGTCTCCAGAACATCTACTGACGTGTGTTTGCTGTGGGTGAGAATCATGTCTCCAGAACATCTACTGACGTGTGTTTGCTGTGGGTGAGAATCATGTCTCCAGAACATCTACTGACGTGTGTTTGCTGTGGGTGAGAATCATGTCTCCAGAACATCTACTGACGTGTGTTTGCTGTGGTTGAGAATCATGTCTCCAGAACATCTACTGACGTGTGTTTGCTGTGGGTGAGAATCATGTCTCCAGAACATCTACTGACGTGTGTTTGCTGTGGGTGAGAATCATGTCTCCAGAACATCTACTGACGTGTGTTTGCTGTGGGTGAGAATCATGTCTCCAGAACATCTACTGACGTGTGTTTGCTGTGGGTGAGAATCATGTCTCCAGAACATCTACTGACGTGTGTTTGCTGTGGGTGAGAATCATGTCTCCAGAACATCTACTGACGTGTGTTTGCTGTGGGTGAGAATCATGTCTCCAGAACATCTACTGACGTGTGTTTGCTGTGGGTGAGAATCATGTCTCCAGAACATCTACTGACGTGTGTTTGCTGTGGTTGAGAATCATGTCTCCAGAACATCTACTGACGTGTGTTTGCTGTGGGTGAGAATCATGTCTCCAGAACATCTACTGACGTGTGTTTGCTGTGGGTGAGAATCATGTCTCCAGAACATCTACTGACGTGTGTTTGCTGTGGGTGAGAATCATGTCTCCAGAACATCTACTGACGTGTGTTTGCTGTGGGTGAGAATCATGTCTCCAGAACATCTACTGACGTGTGTTTGCTGTGGGTGAGAATCATGTCTCCAGAACATCTACTGACGTGTGTTTGCTGTGGTTGAGAATCATGTCTCCAGAACATCTACTGACGTGTGTTTGCTGTGGGTGAGAATCATGTCTCCAGAACATCTACTGACATGTCTCCAGACCATCTACTGACGTGTGTTTGCTGTGGGTGAGAATCATGTCTCCAGAACATCTACTGACGTGTGTTTGCTGTGGGTGAGAATCATGTCTCCAGAACATCTACTGACGTGTGTTTGCTGTGGGTGAGAATCATGTCTCCAGAACATCTACTGACGTGTGTTTGCTGTGGGTGAGAATCATGTCTCCAGAACATCTACTGACGTGTGTTTGCTGTGGGTGAGAATCATGTCTCCAGAACATCTACTGACGTGTGTTTGCTGTGGGTGAGAATCATGTCTCCAGAACATCTACTGACGTGTGTTTGCTGTGGGTGAGAATCATGTCTCCAGAACATCTACTGACGTGTGTTTGCTGTGGGTGAGAATCATGTCTCCAGAACATCTACTGACGTGTGTTTGCTGTGGGTGAGAATCATGTCTCCAGAACATCTACTGACGTGTGTTTGCTGTGGGTGAGAATCATGTCTCCAGAACATCTACTGACGTGTGTTTGCTGTGGGTGAGAATCATGTCTCCAGAACATCTACTGACGTGTGTTTGCTGTGGGTGAGAATCATGTCTCCTGTGGGTGAGAACATCTACTGACGTGTGTTTGCTGTGGGTGAGAATCATGTCTCCAGAACATCTACTGACGTGTGTTTGCTGTGGTTGAGAATCATGTCTCCAGAACATCTACTGACGTGTGTTTGCTGTGGGTGAGAATCATGTCTCCAGAACATCTACTGACGTGTGTTTGCTGTGGGTGAGAATCATGTCTCCAGAACATCTACTGACGTGTGTTTGCTGTGGGTGAGAATCATGTCTCCAGAACATCTACTGACGTGTGTTTGCTGTGGTTGAGAATCATGTCTCCAGAACATCTACTGACGTGTGTTTGCTGTGGGTGAGAATCATGTCTCCAGAACATCTACTGACGTGTGTTTGCTGTGGTTGAGAATCATGTCTCCAGAACATCTACTGACGTGTGTTTGCTGTGGGTGAGAATCATGTCTCCAGAACATCTACTGACGTGTGTTTGCTGTGGGTGAGAATCATGTCTCCAGAACATCTACTGACGTGTGTTTGCTGTGGGTGAGTGTCCAGAACATCTACTTTGCTGTGGTTGAGAATCATGTCTCCAGAACATCTACTGTGTGGCTGTGGGTGAGAATCATGTCTCCAGAACATCTACTGACGTGTGTTTGCTGTGGGTGAGAATCATGTCTCCAGAACATCTACTGACGTGTGTTTGCTGTGGGTGAGAATCATGTCTCCAGAACATCTACTGACGTGTGTTTGCTGTGGGTGAGAATCATGTCTCCAGAACATCTACTGACGTGTGTTTGCTGTGGGTGAGAATCATGTCTCCAGAACATCTACTGACGTGTGTTTGCTGTGGGTGAGAATCATGTCTCCAGAACATCTACTGACGTGTGTTTGCTGTGGGTGAGAATCATGTCTCCAGAACATCTACTGACGTGTGTTTGCTGTGGGTGAGAATCATGTCTCCAGAACATCTACTGACGTGTGTTTGCTGTGGGTGAGAATCATGTCTCCAGAACATCTACTGACGTGTGTTTGCTGTGGGTGAGAATCATGTCTCCAGAACATCTACTGACGTGTGTTTGCTGTGGGTGAGAATCATGTCTCCAGAACATCTACTGACGTGTGTTTGCTGTGGGTGAGAATCATGTCTCCAGAACATCTACTGACGTGTGTTTGCTGTGGGTGAGAATCATGTCTCCAGAACATCTACTGACGTGTGTTTGCTGTGGGTGAGAATCATGTCTCCAGAACATCTACTGACGTGTGTTTGCTGTGGGTGAGAATCATGTCTCCAGAACATCTACTGACGTGTGTTTGCTGTGGGTGAGAATCATGTCTCCAGAACATCTACTGACGTGAGAATCATGTCTCCAGAACATCTGACGTGTGTTTGGTGAGAATCATGTCTCCAGAACATCTCCTGACGTGTGTTTGCTGTGGGTGAGAATCATGTCTCCAGAACATGTACTGACGTGTGTTTGCTGTGGGTGAGAATCATGTCTCCAGAACATCTACTGACGTGTGTTTGCTGTGGGTGAGAATCATGTCTCCAGAACATCTACTGACGTGTGTTTGCTGTGGGTGAGAATCATGTCTCCAGAACATCTACTGACGTGTGTTTGCTGTGGGTGAGAATCATGTCTCCAGAACATCTACTGACGTGTGTTTGCTGTGGGTGAGAATCATGTCTCCAGAACATCTACTGACGTGTGTTTGCTGTGGGTGAGAATCATGTCTCCAGAACATCTACTGACGTGTGTTTGCTGTGGGTGAGAATCATGTCTCCAGAACATCTACTGACGTGTGTTTGCTGTGGGTGAGAATCATGTCTCCAGAACATCTACTGACGTGTGTTTGCTGTGGGTGAGAATCATGTCTCCAGAACATCTACTGACGTGTGTTTGCTGTGGGTGAGAATCATGTCTCCAGAACATCTACTGACGTGTGTTTGCTGTGGGTGAGAATCATGTCTCCAGAACATCTACTGACGTGTGTTTGCTGTGGGTGAGAATCATGTCTCCAGAACATCTACTGACGTGTGTTTGCTGTGGGTGAGAATCATGTCTCCAGAACATCTACTGACGTGTGTTTGCTGTGGGTGAGAATCATGTCTCCAGAACATCTACTGACGTGTGTTTGCTGTGGGTGAGAATCATGTCTCCAGAACATCTACTGACGTGTGTTTGCTGTGGGTGAGAATCATGTCTCCAGAACATCTACTGACGTGTGTTTGCTGTGGGTGAGAATCATGTCTCCAGAACATCTACTGACGTGTGTTTGCTGTGGGTGAGAATCATGTCTCCAGAACATCTACTGACGTGTGTTTGCTGTGGGTGAGAATCATGTCTCCAGAACATCTACTGACGTGTGTTTGCTGTGGGTGAGAATCATGTCTCCAGAACATCTACTGACGTGTGTTTGCTGTGGGTGAGAATCATGTCTCCAGAACATCTACTGACGTGTGTTTGCTGTGGGTGAGAATCATGTCTCCAGAACATCTACTGACGTGTGTTTGCTGTGGGTGAGAATCATGTCTCCAGAACATCTACTGACGTGTGTTTGCTGTGGGTGAGAATCATGTCTCCAGAACATCTACTGACGTGTGTTTGCTGTGGGTGAGAATCATGTCTCCAGAACATCTACTGACGTGTGTTTGCTGTGGGTGAGAATCATGTCTCCAGAACATCTACTGACGTGTGTTTGCTGTGGGTGAGAATCATGTCTCCAGAACATCTACTGACGTGTGTTTGCTGTGGGTGAGAATCATGTCTCCAGAACATCTACTGACGTGTGTTTGCTGTGGGTGAGAATCATGTCTCCAGAACATCTACTGACGTGTGTTTGCTGTGGGTGAGAATCATGTCTCCAGAACATCTACTGACGTGTGTTTGCTGTGGGTGAGAATCATGTCTCCAGAACATCTACTGACGTGTGTTTGCTGTGGGTGAGAATCATGTCTCCAGAACATCTACTGACGTGTGTTTGCTGTGGTTGAGAATCATGTCTCCAGAACATCTACTGACGTGTGTTTGCTGTGGGTGAGAATCATGTCTCCAGAACATCTACTGACGTGTGTTTGCTGTGGGTGAGAATCATGTCTCCAGAACATCTACTGACGTGTGTTTGCTGTGGGTGAGAATCATGTCTCCAGAACATCTACTGACGTGTGTTTGCTGTGGGTGAGAATCATGTCTCCAGAACATCTACTGACGTGTGTTTGCTGTGGGTGAGAATCATGTCTCCAGAACATCTACTGACGTGTGTTTGCTGTGGGTGAGAATCATGTCTCCAGAACATCTACTGACGTGTGTTTGCTGTGGGTGAGAATCATGTCTCCAGAACATCTACTGACGTGTGTTTGCTGTGGGTGAGAATCATGTCTCCAGAACATCTACTGACGTGTGTTTGCTGTGGGTGAGAATCATGTCTCCAGAACATCTACTGACGTGTGTTTGCTGTGGGTGAGAATCATGTCTCCAGAACATCTACTGACGTGTGTTTGCTGTGGGTGAGAATCATGTCTCCAGAACATCTACTGACGTGTGTTTGCTGTGGGTGAGAATCATGTCTCCAGAACATCTACTGACGTGTGTTTGCTGTGGGTGAGAATCATGTCTCCAGAACATCTACTGACGTGTGTTTGCTGTGGAGTGAGAATCATGTCTCCAGAACATCTACTGACTGTGGGTGAGAATCATGTCTCCAGAACATCTACTGACGTGTGTTTGCTGTGGGTGAGAATCATGTCTCCAGAACATCTACTGACGTGTGTTTGCTGTGGGTGAGAATCATGTCTCCAGAACATCTACTGACGTGTGTTTGCTGTGGGTGAGAATCATGTCTCCAGAACATCTACTGACGTGTGTTTGCTGTGGGTGAGAATCATGTCTCCAGAACATCTACTGACGTGTGTTTGCTGTGGGTGAGAATCATGTCTCCAGAACATCTACTGACGTGTGTTTGCTGTGGGTGAGAATCATGTCTCCAGAACATCTACTGACGTGTGTTTGCTGTGGGTGAGAATCATGTCTCCAGAACATCTACTGACGTGTGTTTGCTGTGGGTGAGAATCATGTCTCCAGAACATCTACTGACGTGTGTTTGCTGTGGGTGAGAATCATGTCTCCAGAACATCTACTGACGTGTGTTTGCTGTGGGTGAGAATCATGTCTCCAGAACATCTACTGACGTGTGTTTGCTGTGGGTGAGAATCATGTCTCCAGAACATCTACTGACGTGTGTTTGCTGTGGGTGAGAATCATGTCTCCAGAACATCTACTGACGTGTGTTTGCTGTGGGTGAGAATCATGTCTCCAGAACATCTACTGACGTGTGTTTGCTGTGGGTGAGAATCATGTCTCCAGAACATCTACTGACGTGTGTTTGCTGTGGGTGAGAATCATGTCTCCAGAACATCTACTGACGTGTGTTTGCTGTGGTTGAGAATCATGTCTCCAGAACATCTACTGACGTGTGTTTGCTGTGGGTGAGAATCATGTCTCCAAAACATCTACTCTACTGACGTGTGTTT
>NC_091350.1:1314503-1324503 GCF_038502225.1 Cherax quadricarinatus
ATATATATATATATATATATATATATATATATATATAGAGATATGTGTGTGTGTGTGTGTGTGTGTGTGTGTGTAGTGAAACTCCATTTATCAAGTCCCAAGACTTTCTGGGGATATATAAATTATACAACTTACACACGCTCTCTCTCTCTCTCTCTCTCTCTTTCTGTCTGTCTGTCTGTCTCTCTCTCTCTCTCTCTTTGGTATCTTCGTTACTCGAGGATGAAAATAATAATAACAATTTGCTTAAGCTTCATATAACCAGTCAACAATTCTTTATTCCACGAAACACTTCTTAAACTCCAAGCATAAATGGACTAAAAAATGGGAATGTACTCTTGCACATGTACTCTTGCGCATGTACTCTTGCACATGTACTCTTGCACATGTACTCTTGCACATGTACTCTTGCGCATGTACTCTTGCACATGTACTCTTGCACATGTACTCTTGCACATGTACTCTTGCACATGTACTCTTGCACATGTACTCTTGCTCTCAGTGCACATATATGAGAAATATGCTCGTTATAATATATCCAGAGTGTGACTGGACTATATTAATATTAAAAAAGATATTACAATACAATTTCATTAATATTTTGTTGTTTATATTATAGCATTTACTGTTTTATATGATTTTAAAGGATATAAAATTGAGGAAGAAGTGATAGGAAGCGATAAGAAGGTAATGAGATGATAATTCTCATATACTGTGTGATACAGGTGTGTTTCTCACCTGTTCTCACGTCTGTGTGAGTTTGTGTGTGGTACTGTCTCTCACGTGTCTGTGTGTGGTACTGTCTCTCACGTGTCTGTGTGTTATTGTCTCTCACGTGTCTGTGTGTGGTACTGTCTCTCACGTGTCTGTGTGTGGTACTGTCTCTCACGTGTCTGTGTGTGGTATTGTCTCTCACGTGTCTGTGTGTGGTATTGTCTCTCACGTGTCTGTGTGTGGTAATGTCTCTCACGTGTCTGTGTGTGGTACTGTCTCTCACGTGTCTGTGTGTGGTACTGTCTCTCACGTGTCTGTGTGTGGTACTGTCTCTCACGTGTCTGTGTGTGGTAATGTCTCTCACTGTGTGTGGTACTGTCTCTCACGTGTCTGTGGGTGGTGAGGTCTCTCACGTGTCTGTGGGTGGTAATGTCTCTCACGTGTCTGTGTGTGGTACTGTCTCTCACGTGTCTGTGTGTGGTAATGTCTCTCACGTGTCTGTGTGTGGTACTGTCTCTCACGTGTCTGTGTGTGGTACTGTCTCTCACGTGTCTGTGTGTGGTACTGTCTCTCACGTGTCTGTGTGTGGTACTGTCTCTCACGTGTCTGTGTGTGGTACTGTCTCTCACGTGTCTGTGTGTGGTACTGTCTCTCACGTGTCTTTGTGTGGTACTGTCTCTCACGTGTCTGTGTGTGGTAATGTCTCTCACGTGTCTGTGTGTGGTACTGTCTCTCACGTGTCTGTGTGTGGTATTGTCTCTCACGTGTCTGTGTGTGGTACTGTCTCTCACGTGTCTTTGTGTGGTACTGTCTCTCACGTGTCTGTGTGTGGTACTGTCTCTCACGTGTCTGTGTGTGGTACTGTCTCTCACGTGTCTGTGTGTGGTACTGTCTCTCACGTGTCTGTGTGTGGTACTGTCTCTCACGTGTCTGTGTGTGGTACTGTCTCTCACGTGTCTGTGTGTGGTACTGTCTCTCACGTGTCTGTGTGTGGTACTGTCTCTCACGTGTCTGTGTGTGGTACTGTCTCTCACGTGTCTGTGTGTGGTACTGTCTCTCACGTGTCTTGTGTGTGGTACGTGTCTGTGTGTGGTATGTCTCTCACGTGTCTGTGTGTGGTACTGTCTCTCACGTGTCTTTGTGTGGTACTGTCTCTCACGTGTCTGTGTGTGGTACTGTCTCTGACGTGTCTGTGTGTGGTACTGTCTCTCACGTGTCTGTGTGTGGGTCTCTCACGTGTCTTTGTGTGGTACTGTCTCTCACGTGTCTGTGTGTGGTACTGTCTCTCACGTGTCTGTGTGTGGTACTGTCTCTCACGTGTCTGTGTGTGGTACTGTCTCTCACGTGTCTGTGTGTGGTAATGTCTCTCACGTGTCTGTGTGTGGTATTGTCTCTCACGTGTGTGTGGTACGTGTCTGTGTGTGGTAATGTCTCTCACGTGTCTGTGTGTGGTAATGTCTCTCACGTGTCTGTGTGTGGTAATGTCTCTCACGTGTCTGTGTGTGGTACTGTCTCTCACGTGTCTGTGTGTGGTAATGTCTCTCACGTGTCTGTGTGTGGTACTGTCTCTCACGTGTCTGTGTGTGGTAATGTCTCTCACGTGTCTGTGTGTGGTAATGTCTCTCACGTGTCTGTGTGTGGTACTGTCTCTCACGTGTCTGTGTGTGGTACTGTCTCTCACGTGTCTGTGTGTGGTACTGTCTCTCACGTGTCTGTGTGTGGTATTGTCTCTCACGTGTCTGTGTGTGGTACTGTCTCTCACGTGTCTGTGTGTGGTACTGTCTCTCACGTGTCTGTGTGTGGTACTGTCTCTCACGTGTCTGTGTGTGGTACTGTCTCTCACGTGTCTGTGTGTGGTACTGTCTCTCACGTGTCTGTGTGTGGTACTGTCTCTCACGTGTCTGTGTGTGGTACTGTCTCTCACGTGTCTGTGTGTGGTACTGTCTCTCACGTGTCTGTGTGTGGTACTGTCTCTCACGTGTCTGTGTGTGGTACTGTCTCTCACGTGTCTGTGTGTGGTACTGTCTCTCACGTGTCTGTGTGTGGTACTGTCTCTCACGTGTCTTTGTGTGGTACTGTCTCTCACGTGTCTGTGTGTGGTACTGTCTCTCACGTGTCTGTGTGTGGTACTGTCTCTCACGTGTCTGTGTGTGGTACTGTCTCTCACGTGTCTGTGTGTGGTACTGTCTCTCACGTGTCTGTGTGTGGTACTGTCTCTCACGTGTCTTTGTGTGGTACTGTCTCTCACGTGTCTGTGTGTGGTACTGTCTCTCACGTGTCTGTGTGTGGTACTGTCTCTCACGTGTCTGTGTGTGGTACTGTCTCTCACGTGTCTGTGTGTGGTACTGTCTCTCACGTGTCTGTGTGTGGTACTGTCTCTCACGTGTCTGTGTGTGGTAATGTCTCTCACGTGTCTGTGTGTGGTACTGTCTCTCACGTGTCTGTGTGTGGTAATGTCTCTCACGTGTCTGTGTGTGGTAATGTCTCTCACGTGTCTGTGTGTGGTAATGTCTCTCACGTGTCTGTGTGTGGTAATGTCTCTCACGTGTCTGTGTGTGGTAATGTCTCTCACGTGTCTGTGTGTGGTACTGTCTCTCACGTGTCTGTGTGTGGTAATGTCTCTCACGTGTCTGTGTGTGGTCTCTCACGTGTCTGTGTGTGGTACTGTCTCTCACGTGTCTGTGTGTGGTACTGTCTCTCACGTGTCTGTGTGTGGTAATGTCTCTCACGTGTCTGTGTGTGGTACTGTCTCTCACGTGTCTGTGTGTGGTAATGTCTCTCACGTGTCTGTGTGTGGTACTGTCTCTCACGTGTCTGTGTGTGGTACTGTCTCTCACGTGTCTGTGTGTGGTACTGTCTCTCACGTGTCTGTGTGTGGTACTGTCTCTCACGTGTCTGTGTGTGGTACTGTCTCTCACGTGTCTGTGTGTGGTACTGTCTCTCACGTGTCTGTGTGTGGTACTGTCTCTCACGTGTCTGTGTGTGGTACTGTCTCTCACGTGTCTGTGTGTGGTACTGTCTCTCACGTGTCTGTGTGTGGTACTGTCTCTCACGTGTCTGTGTGTGGTACTGTCTCTCACGTGTCTGTGTGTGGTACTGGCGTGTCTCTCACCCGCCCTCACATCTCTGAGAATGTCTCTATTCTTTTTCATGAATGAAAATAACATTCGTGCAGGGAAAACATTTTTATAAGTACCGATGCCTAAACCTCCTCTATTTTTTTCCTCTGAAATTGCACCAGTTGCAAAAAAAATTTAAATAATAGATTATTCTACTACTGTAAGATGATAATTCAGTTGCAAATTGCGTAAGAAATATATTGATAATTGCACCATATATCACACTACAATATTTCGAAACACAAATAACACTGTATAAAACTATATAACACACAACAAATGCCTCTGTTTAAGGGGGGGACCTTGATTCTCGTAAATTGTTCTTGATTCCAGGTATAATGTTCTTATTCGAGGAGGGAAGATGAACAACCACATGAGAAAGCAAAGACAAGACCAGTATACACAGTATACACGGTATATACAGCATTCACAGTATACACAGTATACACAGTTATACTTAGAGAAAAACTACAATGAGTTCTACAGACGATTGTGTTTCATTTAGGAAATACATGAGCAACACTCAGGTATGTTTGTTGACAAAAATGTTTCACTTGTAAAAATAGGCTTTTTCAGTCGAAGAAAGGAAGATATAATAGTGGAGCATTATATTTGGAGAGGTATTAGTTTTAGGTGATCAGTCCCTCAGTCTTGATAGAGGGACTGATCGTCTCAAAATTACTTCTCCACTTCTATTGTTTCCAGTGTTATGTCCTCCAGTATTAGACTGAATAAGCCTGTTCGAAAGGTAAAATATTTCGTAAATAAACATAATTACGTATGCTTAAATAACCCACATGGAGACAGAAACTCAGGGGATTAATTGATCTGCATATTTCGCCCCTCTTCTGGGGTCCTCTTCAGCAGATGAAGAGTTTTTGTCTTCACGTTGGTTATTATTAAGCACTGACAAGCGTTCATTACACTTTAGTTATCCATAATTAAGTGTTGCAGTTTTGTTTTTCAAACGATTATATATATATATATATATATATATATATATATATATATATATATATATATATATATATATATATATATATATATATATATATATATATATATATATATATATATATATATATATATATATATATATATATATATATATATATATATATATATATATATATATATATATATATATATATATATATATATATATATATATATATATATATATATATATATATATATATATATATTTGATATTTACAGGTAACCAAGTACAAATATCAAACTTAAAACCTCCAATAATTAAATAAAGTGACTTTTAATGAACTTAACACGTTAAAAGGTTCAATATGATAGACTACCACTATGATTATTAGTTATCAACATATTCATGAGGAAGCGCCTAAGGAATTAGAGACAGTCTTAATCCCGGGAAAGAAAAGGTAGCTCCAGTTCCTTAGAACAAAAGTCCTCCACCAACACCAAAGCATCATCTTCCCTTGAATTCCCAAGTCCATCCATGCAGATTTTTAATAAATCTTTAATAACAAGGGAAGTATCAAAAGTCTGCAAGACGACGAACGCGATATCAGTATTAAAAAATGTGTTGATGGTAAAAGAAAGGAAAATAGATGGTTGTCAGAGTTCATTCCTGCAAGACGCATGAGGAAGAGCTAGGCTTGAGAGTTAAGTGTAGAGTGGGATAAGAGCAAGGGGCTGTAGAGAGATTGTGAGAGACAGGCAGAAAGCCCTTTCCTTACTTGTTAGAATAAATATATAAGTGCTTGAGTATCTTAAAAATATGAAGTCCTCAGATAACCCTAACACAGAGTACAAGCTAATAGAGTAAGATGAGAGAAACACGTCAGAGAGGAAAGAGTGTGAGGAAGTTTTAGATAAAGTTCTACAGAGACTGCTACTTAATAAGCTGAAGAAGCGTGATGGGACATCTACAAAGGTATTAGTATGAGTCAGAAAATACGTGAGTCATAAAAAACAATGATTTATAATAAGGGATGAATCATACGGATAGGAGAAAATAACTTGGGAAGTCCCACAATATGGAATCCAACACTAATGTTTCAGATCTCATATATTTCGTAGTTCATTCAAATGACTTTACAACAGAAAATGACTGAATATCCTTGCTTGCTGATGACGCCTACAATAATGCGAATAAAACCTGAAGAATAGTGAAAAAGGTTTCAAGATGGTTTCAAGATGGTTTCAAGATGGTTCCAAGATGGTTTCAAGAAGACCAGGTGACTCGTCAGGCAAGAGTTGGCAGAATTAATTGTTACTGGGGTCTGACCTCTAAAATGCAAAGTTGTGAAGCTGGGTATACAGTCCTAGCTGACATCAGTGACATACCACTGTACAGAAAGTCCCTTGTAATGCAGGGCATTTCGGGGAAATTAGGTCAGTTTTGTTCCCGGGATGCAACCCACACCAGTCGACTATTTAACCGCTAGATAAACATTGACAGTAGGTGTCTTAAGAAAATATGTCCTAATGTCTCCACCCGTACCGGAGATCGAACCACGGACCTCAGTGTGTGAGATGAGTGCGCTAGCAATCGAGCCACGGGACACTTAAAAGAAAAGGCAGCTCCAATTCATTAGATCAAAAGAAGAGCTGTGAATAACAATTATCCCTAAATCTATTCTTCAAAACATACACAATGATAACAGCAGCGCAGTTAAGCTCGCAAACATAAGCTTGATAAACCACGTAACAGGATGGGGTTGAACTTATGGCTAGTGAATCCTAAAAATCTTACCATGGGTTCAACCCCCACCCGTTCTATGGTTTGTTTGTAATCGTGTTATTCCGATTTCGTGAGTCTTTTTTTTGTGATATTTAGAAACCTGAGCAAAGACACTTTCGAAAGGCTATTTACATACCCACGTCCCACCGAGTATGCAGCACCAGTACATAACCCTCATCCTGTATAAAACAGAGTGAAATACGAGTCGTCCGAGGGACTGCATGCAGACTGATGCCCGAGTTGAGGGGAATGAGCTGTGAAGAATACAAGAGTTACATCCTGCCTCTTCAAGATGACGAACATGGAGAGGATATACTTACTATGTGTAAAAATACTTCTGGGAAAAGATAAAATTGGGTTGAGAGGGAGAATGAAAGGTCACATACGAAAACATTTATACAACACATGAATAGTAAAAGTGAAATTAACTAGACAACGGCATAGAAGAAGCGAAATTCGTGTAGGATTTTGACATATTAGTAGTAGTAGTAGTAGTAGTAGTAGTAGTAGTAGTAGTAGTAGTAGTAGTAGTGGTGGTAGAGATTGTCGTGTATTCGTGGGGAAACGCTAAACCAATATGGGTCATGCATCATCTGGGAAATGGACGGCAGCTAGGTTTGACCCGAGGAACGTGATTCCTTCACTAGCATCATGGCAACCCTCCCTCCGACGAAATCACAAAACAGGTCTAACTCACGTCGATCGGCCGAAGGTTAAAGAGGCGAGACCAAGAACTCGAGCTCCTCCCCTCCCCCACAAACTCGAATGAGTAGTTATAAACAGGTAATTTCTATCGTACACACAAAGCCCTCCACCCTCCTCGCTCCCACGCCCGACCAGCCTAAAAGCACAAGCAGGCAGGCACACTGAAGACATATATTGTATATAGAGTGTGGCTCACGCAAACCTTGCAGCCAGCGCGACTCGCTGCTTAAAATCCCCCTCAAAAGTACACATTTCTAACTTCTTACGTATTTTACGGTAACAACCTCTGAAGTATGCAATGAAAGACGTGAAAATGAAAAAAAAAAATCGATGCGTATTGCTCAGTAATAATATAAATTCGCAGGATATCAGAGGATCCTCGGGGAGTGGCAAAGCTATAAATATATGAGCAAAACAACAGCTAAAACACAAGTGAGGATCGCGGGCGGTGTGGTAAAAGGTTTTACATCAGGCGGTCGAGGTGGGAAATAAAGGTTTGGAAACTTTAAGCCCAGCTGCAGCGGGGTCGGGAATAAACTGCCAAACGACTTACGGTTATTGAGAATTGAACTGTTGAACACCGCCATTGAGCCTAGTAACTGGCGTTATTTATAGGCGCTCCGTTAGGGAAAGCTTATAAGCAGTCTTAAACATGGCTTTAAACCTTTCCAAAAAAGAAAAACACCGAAAAAACATTGCAATTTACTTACATGTTACGTTATTTTGTTATTGTCTACGTGTTATTTTACTTACTTTCTTAATGTAAATACAGAAGACAAGAAGCATAAGGCAGTGCAATTAAATACAGAGTTGGAAATCTCGTAAATGCTTCCTAGGAAGGTGGGCGGGAATGTACGAAAATTCCATCCTTCTTAATCATCCTAATGAGGCAAAGTTGTGTGAAAGTCTTTGTAACTTGGTGCATCTTCCTTCCTGTTGTAATTATCGAAGACTAGGCAATTTGGGGTAATTCAATCTTAGCGTGCTACAATAAGCGGCACCAAATCGTCCGTGTTAGGAGATTACCTGAGCATCCCAGCTCAACCCGACTAAAAACTACTCAACGCTCTTTCCGTCAAGAGCGCCTCAACCCACAGCCAAAAATTAGGCGTTTCTCGCCCTTGTGATGAGGGTGGGTGAGGGTGAAGTCACTGGAGAACGAGGGATGTGACCCTAGGACCTGGTTTCCCCCGCTGTGCGTTCTTTGCCCGGCCAAAACTCATTGCGGGCGCGTCGTAAATCATGTATTTCTACGAGACAACACCAATGGCTGCCACCGGTGGTTTCCCAAGTGGCGGTAATCATTATCGGGCCCTTCACGCCTCGCCGCTAAGGCTCACCGACCCCTGCTCTCCCCACCCTTAACTCACCCTTAAGACGCCTGCCCCCACGGCCTTATTGGACCGCTAAATGGTTTTGAGGTGGAATGGCGATTCATAATGGCTGCGAGATGGCGTGTTTGGCCTGAGGCACGCCATCCCTTGCCTGATTCTCTCTCTCTCCCCTCTCCCTCCCTCCCCACCTCCCCTCACTCTCGGGGAATTCTTATACGCGCCTTAAAGCATCACTCAAGCAAGGAAGACGGGTGAGCAAAAATAATTGGATGACCCTAGTTACACCAGACTCTTTGCTCTTTCCTCTCTCTCTCCCGGGGATTATTATTGCTGTTATTATTTTCTTCTTTTTCGATTGGTTCTTGAGCGTCTGAGGGGAAGATTACGGAGGTGTCTACCTTCCCCTCCCCGGGAGGTCAGGCCTGTGATGAATGCCCCTTGATGATGCCCCAGGGAGATGAGGTGACGACAAGACCTGCAAAGGTGAACAAAAAAAGATGAACAGATGGGGAAGAAGAGGGAAGGGAGGTGAATTAAGGGAAGATGAGGGGACGACCAGACCTGCAAAGGGGGACAAAAACAAAAGGGAGATGATTTAGGGTGAGGGAAGGTGAGATGAGTTAAGGAAATGAGAGAAGTTTAGGGTGCAGATGAGAAGAGAAGAGAAGAAAGGAAATTAGGAATTATTCTTACCTATAAAGAGGGTAGATGATGAAAGGGATAGAGAATATGAAAGGTGGGAGAAAAAAATGCGAATGGGAGGAGGTGAGAAAGATAGTGAGGGGTGTGCGAAAGGGAGTTAGATAGAAAAGGAAGATAAGATAAGACTGAGAATACAGGCGGAAACCTGATATGACAGAAATTGGGGGGGAAATGACTAATGAAGATGGCGAGAAATCAGGATCTAGATGATAAGGGGAAGGAACACTTAACAACGAATATCAGGGACAGGTCACAGGACGCAGGTCAGAGGTCACACACCCCAGGTCGGTCTCAACACCAGTGAAACTTAAAGGAAAGGTTCAGCCTTGCCTAACTATGCAGGCGTTAAGTAGTTACTGTCACTGAGAAAATTTCGTTACTGCTTCGTTGTGCCTCACGCTATATATGTTATATGTAAATCCTATAGTTATATGTAAATCGTATAGTTATATGTAAATCCTATAGTTATATGTAAATCTCTTTGATTTACGTATAACTATAGAATGCAGACTTACATATAAGAAGTGCGTATATGAATGAGTTGCACACATAAGAATGAGAGTGCATATAAGAATGGGATGTGTATATAAGAATGGGATGTGTATATAAGAATGGGATGTGTATACGGAAAAAGAATACAAAAGATTGGTAGAAAGGGAGAGATCAGTAATATTGTAGGAGCGAGTCACTTCCAAGGTGGTGTC
>NC_091350.1:1329503-1332003 GCF_038502225.1 Cherax quadricarinatus
TTTCTCTTATACGTTTAAAGATATATTCTTTTCATTAATGTTATTGAAAAAAATTTTAATTTTGCACCAAAAGAATCTTAGAAAACTTACCTAACCTTATTATAACAAGAGCAATTTATTTTAGCCTAACCCAACTAAATATATTTTAAATACGTTTACAATAATTTAATACTAAACAAACACAATCAAATATATTTTTTTCGTTAGGTTCGGAATGATTTTGACTAAATTGATGCATACACAAATTTTCTCTTGTCCTTTATGGCAAGATGAGCGTTGCTATTTAAGCCAAGATGGCAAGTTCTGCCTATTCGGCACACATATATATATATATATATATATATATATATATATATATATATATATATATATATATATATATATATATATATATATATATATATATATATATATATATATATATATATATATATATATACATGTATATGCAATAAGATCACAGTAAACAGGTGACATCACAATACACAAAACAATCACTGTGAAGGAATAGTTAAATTCTAAGCGCTTTCTTCATTTCTCACATTATCAAGGAACTATAAAAACAATACATCAAAGGAAGGCATATAAAGGGTCAAGACTGCACCTCACCATCACATCCCACAACAAAGCAACACCTCACACACGCGTCACGACACCCGACTCTGTGAAACACACCTAATTTTCTACCCAAGAATTAAGATTTATCACTTGTTTAACGTAACACTAAATTCTTTCCAAATTTATTAATTATAAATGAATCCAGTTTATATAAGCCAAAGGAAATATTCATTATATTTTCAAAACTGCTTTTTATGTAACATGATTCAGTTATATTCCTGTCGATCATGGACTTGCTTGATACAACTTTTTCAGGCTTTTGAAATTCAATTGGATGGTTAAAATCTCTCACATGAATAGACAAAGCATTAGAATCCTGTCCAGTTCTAATGCTATATTCATGTTCTTTTAATCTTAGTTCGAGACTTTTACCAATTTGACCGTAATAAACTTTATCGCAAATTTTACAAGGAATTCTTGATACAGTAAAAAAAACTTTTGATACAGAATTCCCCCAGAATTCTGACGGATGTGTCTATAAGAAGGTACATACGCACCACACACTATAACACTAGAAAACACACAATAGCACCACGTAATCAATAATAACATTATATAAATCACAATGCCTAGAATCAACATACAATAACAATATGTGACACCTAATACCAGATACACAGTAACACCATATAACATACAATAGCAACATATAACATGAATAACCACTACGTAAGAAACATAAATGTCATTTAATACACAGTAATACGCCATAACTCACATTAACACGCCATTAAATACAATAGCATGACGTAACACACAATACGACATAAAACATAACAATACCACATAAAATAGAGTAACATTTCATAACGTCCATTAGCACTACATAACACACAATAACACCACATAACACAAAGTAACATTACATAACACAAAAAAAAACAAATTAACAAACAATAACAACACATCACACACAAAAATAACCACATAACGCAAAATAACAAACAATAACACTATATAGTACATAATTACACGACATAAAGCACAATAAATCTAACTAATGCACAATAACACCATATTAACATACAATAACACAACTTAACACACAATAGCACCACATAACACACAAAATCATAACTTAATACACAATAACACCACATAACACACAATAACATTACATAACACACAGTAACACCACATAACACAATAACACAACATAACACACAATAACACAACATAGCACACAATAACACCACCTAACGCACAATAACACCACATAGCACACAATAACAGCATATAACACACAATAACACTGCATAACACACAGCACCACATAATATACAACACCACATAACATACAACGCCACATAGCACACAATAACACCACATTGCACACAATAACACAACATAGCACACAATAACCCCACACAACACACAATACTACCACATAACATGCAATAACACTGCATAACACACAACAACGCCACATAACACGCAGTAACACCAGATGACACACAATAACACCACATAGCACAACATAACACACAATAATATCACATAACACAAAATAATACCACGTAACACAATATCACCACATTACACACAGTAACACCACATAACACACAATAACACAACATAGCACACAAGAACACTATTTAACACACAATAACACCTCATAGCACACAATAACACACAATTACACCACATAACACACAATAATACCAAATAACATACAATAACACCATATAACACACAATTACACCACTTAGCAAACAATAACACCACATAACACACAATAACACCAAATAACACACAATAATACCACATAACACACAGTAACATCCCATAACACTCAATAACACCATATAGCAGAATAACACCACGTAACACACAATAACCCCCACATAACACAGTAACACCACGTAGCGCAATAACCCCACAT
>NC_091350.1:1339503-1444503 GCF_038502225.1 Cherax quadricarinatus
CGCCGGGTAAATGTGTTCCCTCTACACCCGCTTTTGTGTGCTCAGAAAAGAGCTATTTGCTTGTTAATGGATCGCATTTCGCGCCAGAAAAAGATGACAAATGAATCTCACATTGCGCACCATGAGGTGAGGAGAGGTGGCGGGTGCGCGATGACTGACCCGGGAGGCTTACATGCACTCCGCAAACCCGTCCTCACCCGGGTTTTAAAGCCGCGGGTGTGTCTCTCAACATGCATCAGTTCGCTGGTTGCTTGATCTTGGATGCTGCGGGTGGGATCACTGGAAGAGTTTGGGGTCATTGTGACAGGATCGGATACCAAGGTTGCATCTCAGTTAGGAAACTCGAGCCTAACCACTTTCATCTGTGCTCTATGGATTTCCACCGCCCTCCTTCCTCTTCCATTATGTTTCGTTTAAATGGAAGAGCAGTTGTGCCTGGCTGCGGGAGGATGTTCCACGGGGGGTGAGTGATAACAAGAGAATGCTGGGAAACTGGGCAATCAACGCCCTGGATCGTCAGGTGTTCGGAGTCCCACTACCTGCACCCCGCTAGTCCGAACCCGGCCAGATATATGCTTAATCCTCACCCTGGCGACAGGTTCAATCATACCCATCTAGGGAAATGGTCAGGCGCATTCACCCAGAGACAATATGACGCTGCCATTTGCTTTTATAACGAGGCGTTTGGGCCCTTGCTGCGAAACACCCAATCCCATTTTCCCTGATGCTCTCTTATTGGTAAATCTGGGGGCGAGCTAATGTTATGTGCCACCCGTTTGAGGAGACTCCGTGCAAGCTCTCGCTCGTCTCCGTGAATCCCGTCTAATTCCCAGACAACGACGACGTTTTAAGGCCGCTAATTACCTCCCTCAGCATCTTAACCACCCCTGCAGCAAGCTGAGGTAAAATGAAAGTGGTGCGTAGTCTCATGAGCAAGGGAAAAATGGGAGGCAGGAAATACTGGAGTAGGTAACCGAGGCCATCACCCCCTTCAGTCCACAATAACAGCAATGGCATCACTGTCGCTGTCATCGTATTTGGACGAGAGAGGGAGAGTGAGAGAGAGAGAGAGAGGTGTGGAGGCGGGGAATAGGTGTTTCAAAGTCTTTGTAGGTTATATCTCAATGACTCACGCCTTGCACTTTTATGACAGTATCATGTATACAAGCGTCGGATATCGTTTTTGTACCCGGGGGAATAACGTACAGGGTTGAGGTCGTGCCGTTTATATAACCGGGTGATACACTACATCTTAATGGCAGGTTTGGTGTGGTTTGAACAGTAGTTATGGTGGAGAGTAACAACGATAGTGCCAGTAGGCGGCAGACACAATGCACTGGTGGATGTGTTGGCATTAAACTAGGCATTTGGCACTACACTTGATACCGCCCTTTGAGAGGAAGGGGTCATGATACTGGTGAAGGGCTTTTGATGC
Source organism: Cherax quadricarinatus (assembly GCF_038502225.1). Lineage (NCBI taxonomy): Eukaryota > Metazoa > Arthropoda > Malacostraca > Decapoda > Parastacidae > Cherax > Cherax quadricarinatus. Next base: position 1,340,939 of record NC_091350.1, read on the forward strand.
AAGGAATTGGATCTTTCCTTCCTTTTCATGAATAGAAAACCTGATTGCCTTTCATTCCTCAGGTGATGCATGGCCCCTAAAGAGTTAGCGCTTCTCAATAATAATAATAATAATAATAATAATAATAATAATAATAATATACACCTGACACTGCTCAGTATACAGCTGCATTATGTGCTATGACAGTTGATGAAATATTCACTCTAATGTTGTATCTTGAGTGTAGGCGGCTTCATGTCGTTGTTGGCAGTATACTGATAGACCCAAGCTTGCAAAACCTGTTGTAGGTCGTAGTGTAGTAGTCTGTGTTGCTCCGATGGCTGAGGTGGTGTTGGTTGGGAAGGTGTTGGCTGGGATGATGTTGGCTGGGATGGTATTGGCTGGGATTGTGTTGGTTGGGTGGTGTTGGCTGGGATGATGTTGGCTGGGATGGTATTGGCTGGGATTGTGTTGGTTGGGTGGCGTTGGCTGGGATGATGTTGGCTGGGATGGTGTTGGCTAGGGTGGTGTTAGTTGGGATGGTGTTAGTTGGGATGGTGTTGGCTGGGATGGGGAGGGATGGGATGGTGTTAGTTGGGATGGTGTTAGTTGGGATGGTGTTGGCCGGGATGGTGTTGGCTGGGATGATGTTGGCTGGGATGGTGTTGTATGGGATGGTGTTGGCTGGGATGATAGCTGGGATGATGTTGGCTGGGATTGTATTAGCTGGGTTGTTATCTGGGATAGTACTGGCTGGGATGGTGTTAGTTCAAGCCCCACGAAACTGGTGGGGCTTGAACCATGGTAAGAGAGTCCCATGCACCTCTCTCTCTCTCTCTCTCTATATATATATATATATATATATATATATATATATATATATATATATATATATATATATATATATATATATATATATATATATGCGCAATAAGATCACAGTAAACAGGTGATTTCAGAATATGCAAAACAACCACTCTGAAAGAATAGAGAAATTCCAAGCGCTTTCGTGACTACTCACATTATCAAGGAACTTGATAATGTGAGTAGTCACGAAAGCGCTTGGAATTTCTCTATTCTTTCAGAGTGGTTTTTTGCATATATATATATATATATATATATATATATATATATATATATATATATATATATATATACTATATATATAGACACACATTTATATATACACACATATCCTAGTCTTCTAAGAAGGCAAATACTTAACATTCCTTCTTCATAGTGAGAAATTGGTGGTCCACCGAAAAGAGGCAGCAGACTTAGCATGGTTCAGTGGAAGACCTGTGAACCTAAAGGGTTTTGTCTAATGTAAAAGCGTAGATTACTGGTAGGTGTTAATATATACTTCGGTTTATTTAAAACCACCTTTTTTAATAGCCCTTTTCTATAATACCTCTGTGTATAGCAAGCTATGAATTAACCATGTTATGGAAAAAATACTGTTTTTACATATAACATTTCTGTGGTCTAATTAAACCACAAGGTGAGTAATATACAATATTGATCTAACATCACTACAATGAGATGGGAGTGCGTGAGGGGGGAAAAGGGAAGGGGAAAGGGAGGGTATAAAGCAGGGAGGATTAGCAGAGAGCGAGGGGAGAGTAGGAAGTAAGAGAGGAAGAGTAGGCAGTTTATGAGAAAGGGGAGGAAGGATAGTCAGTGGAGGAAAGGTAATATAGGAAAGAAAGAGAGAGAGGGAGGGAGAGGACGGATTATTATTTAATCTAAATATAATTCATTTCATTTTTTATTTTAATTATGTCACGTATATTTAGTTTTCAGCGTTATGTGGATATACGATGGGTGAGTGGAGGGTGGGCCATGAATGGGTGAGTGGAAGGTGAGCTATGAATGGGTGAGTGGAAGATGGACCATGACTGGGTGAGTGGAAGCTGGACCATGAATGGGTGAGTGAAGGGTGGACCATGAATGGGTGAGCAGAGGTCGACGATGAGTGGGTGAGTGGAGGGTAGACAATGAATGGGTGAGTGGAGGGTGGACCATGAATGGAAGAGTGGAAGGTGAACCATGAATGGGTGAGGGGAAGTGGGACCATGAATGGGTGAGTGGAGGGTGGACCATGAATGGGTGAATGGAGGTTGGGCCATGAATGGGTGAGTAGAAGCTGGGCCATGAATGGGTGAGTGGAGGGTGGGCCATGAATGGGTGAGTGGAAGGTGGACCATGAATGCGTGAAGGGTGGACCATGAATGAGTGAGTGGAGGGTCGGCCATGAGTGGGTGATTGGAAGCTGGGCCGTGAATGGGTTAGTGGAGGGGGCCATGAATGAGTGAGTAGAGGGTGGGCCATGAATGAGTAGGTGGGCCATGAATAGGTGAGTGAAGGGTGGACCATGAATGGGTGAGTGGAGAGTGGACCATGAATGGGTGAGTGGATGATGGACCATGAATGGGTGAGTGGAGAGTGGACCATGAGTGGGTGAGCAGAGGGTGGACCATGAATGGGTGAGCAGAGGGTGAACCATGAGTGGGTGAATGGAAGGTGGACGATGAATAGGTGAGTAGAGGGTGGACCATGAATGGGTGAGTGGAAGGTGAACCATGAATGGGTGAGTGGAAGTTGGACCATGAATGGGTGAGTGGAGGGTGGACCATGAATGGGTGAGTAGAGGTTGGGCCATGAATGGGTGAGTGGAAGCTGGGCCATGAATGGGTGAGTGGAGGGTGGGCCATGAATGGGTGAGTGGAAGGTGGACCATGATTGGGTGAGTGAAGGGTGGACCATGAATGGGTGAGTGGAGGGTCGGCCATAAATGGATGATTGGAAGCTGGGCCGTGAGTGGGTTAGTGGAGGGTGAGCCATGAATGAGTAGAGGGTGGGCCATGAATGGGTGAGTAGAAAGTGGTCCATGAATGGGTGAGTGAAGGGTGGACCATGAATGGGTGAGTGAAGGGTGGACCATGAATGGGTGAGTGGAGAGTGGACCATGAATGGGTGAGTGGAGGATGGACCATGAATGGGTGAGTGGAGGGTGGACCATGAGTGGGTGAGCAGAGGGTGGACCATGAATGGGTGAGCAGAGGGTGAACCATGAGTGGGCGAATGGAAGGTGGACGATGAATAGGTGAGTAGAGGGTGGACCATGAATGGGTGAGTGGAGGGTGGACCATGAATGAGTGGAGGCTGGACCATGAATGGGTGAGTGGAGGATAAACCATGGATAGGTGAGTGAAGGATGGACCATGAATGGGTGAGTGGAGGGTGGACCATGAATGAGTGAGTGGAGGGTGGGCCACGAATGGGTGAGTGGAAGCTGGGCCATGAATGGGTGAGTGGAGAGTGAGCCATGGATGGGGTGAATGGAAGCTGGGCCATGAATGGGTGAGTGGAGGATGGGCCATGAATGGGTGAGTGGAGGGTGGGCCATTAATGGGTGAGTGGAGGGTGGACCATGAATGGGTGAGTGGAGGATGGACCATGAGTGGGTGAGTGGAGGGTGGACCATGAATGGGTGAGTGGAGGGTGGACCATGAATGGGTGAGTGGAGGATGGACCATGAGTGGGTGAGTGGAGTGTGGACCATGAATGGGTGAGCAGAGGGTGGACCATGAGTGGGTGAGTGGAGGGTGGACCATGAATGGGTGAGTGGAAGGTGGGCCATCAATGGGTGAGTGGAGGGTGGACCATGAATGGGTGAGTGGAGGATAAACCATGGATGGGTGAGTGGAAGATGGACCATGGATGGGTGAGTGGAGGATGGACCATGAGTGGGTGAGTGGAGGGTGGGCCATTACTGAGTGGAGGGTGGACCATGAATGGGTGAGTGGAGGGTGGGCCATGAATGGGTGAGCAGAGGGTGGACCATGAATGGGTGAGCAGAGGGTGGACTATGAATGAGTGGAGGACGGACCATGGATGGGTGAGTGGAAGGTGAGCCATTAACGGGTGAGTGGAGATGGATGGGGACCATGAATGGAAAAAAGACTCGGTTGCATCATATTGCAATCCTTCACTGGTAACGTTTCGCCCACACAGTGAGTTTTATCACCTCACAAATATATTACATCGTACTGATTTTTTATATTCTATACCAATTCTCTCGACCATGAATACGGTTGGATGAGAGTGATGGATGACAGCCATGCATGGGTATAGAGATAGTGTTAAGAGGGGGGGCCATGGACGGATTAGCGCTAATGTAGTGAGTTATGGGTGATTGAGGGGACGGCGAGGATAGGGTAGTGAAATGGGTTGTCAGTGGGATGAGTAGGCTGTGGTAGATACATAAGGGTGCCTGGGAGAGGGCTGGTGGGGTGTTAGTGGATAGGTTGGTGGGGTGTTAGTGGGTGGGTTGGTGGGGTGCTAGTGGGTGGGCTGGTAGGGTGTTAGTGTGTGGGTTGGTTGGGTGTTAGTGGATGGGTTGGTGGGGTGTTAGTGAGTGGATTGGTGAGGTGTTAGTGTATGGGTTGGTGGGGTGTTAGTGGATGGGTTGGTGGGGTGTTAGTGGGTGTGCTGGTGGGGTGTTAGTGAGTGGACTGGTGAGGCGTTAGTGTATTGTTTGGTGGGGTGTTAGTGGGTTGGTTGGTGGGGTGTTAGTGAGTGGGTTGGTGAAGTGCTAGTGGGTGGGTTGGTGGGGTGCTAGTGGGTGGGCTGGTAGGGTGTTAGTGTGTGGGTTGGTGGGGTGTTAGTGAGTGGGTTGGTGAGGTGTTAGTGTATGGGTTGGGGGGGGTTAGTGTGTGGGTTGGTGGGGTGTTAGTGAGTGGGTTGGTGAGGTGTTAGTGTGTGGGTTGGGGGGTGTTAGTGAGTGGATTGGTGAGGTGTTAGTGTGTGGGTTGGGGGGTGTTAGTGAGTGGATTGGTGAGGTGTTAGTGTGTGGGTTGGGGGGTGTAAGTGAGTGGGTTGGTGAGGTGTTAGTGTGTGGGTTGGGGGGTGTAAGTGAGTGGGTTGGTAGGCCTCCGGGTGCTTGGTGGAAGGGGCAGGGTCGATGCTGTGATCAGTGTTACAGCCAATTTTCCTGCCGTGTTTTATAGCTGTAATCTGCTAAACGATATCGCAGTGATATTACTGAACGTTGGGTAATTCTCATGACCTGAATATGGTAACTCGTTTTGGCGTTATTTTGGTTTTTATGTGGTAATTGTTGGAGGGCGTGTTGGTGGGATGTGAGGGAGTGTTGGTGGGATGTGAGGGAGTGTTGGTGGGATGTGAGGGAGTGTTGGTGGGATGTGAGGGAGTGTTGGTGGGATGAGAGGGACTGTTGGTAGGATGAGAGGGAGTGTTGGTGGGATGTGAGGGAGTGTTGGTGGGATGGGAGGGAGTGTTGGTTCGATGGGAGGGAGTGTTGGTGAGATGTGAGGGAGTGTTGGTGGGATGTGAAGGAGTGTTGGTGGGATGTGAGGGAGTGTTGGTGGGATGTGAGGGAGTGTTGGTGGGATGTGAGGGAGTGTTGGTGGGATGTGAGGGAATGTTGGTGGGATGTGAGGGAGTGTTGGTGGGATGTGAGGGAGTGTTGGTGGGATGTGAGGGAGTGTTGGTGGGATGTGAGGGAGTGTTGGTTGGTGGGATGTGAGGGAGTGTTGGTGGGATGTGAGGGAGTGTTGGTCTGATGAGAGGGAGTGTTGGTGGGATGCAAGGGAGTGTTGGTGAGATGTGAGGGAGTGTTGGTGGGATGCAAGGGAGTGTTGGTGAGATGTGAGGGAGTGTTGGTGGGATGTGAGGGAGTGTTGGTGGGATGTGAGGGAGTGTTAGTGGGAAGTGAGAAAGTGTTGGTAGGATGTTATGGAGCGTTGGTGGGATGTGAGGGAGTGTTGGTGGGATGTGAGGGATTGTTGGTGGGATGTGAGGGAGTGTTGGTGGGATGTGAGGGAGTGTTGGTGGGATATGAGGGTGTGTTGGTCGGATGTGAGGGAGTGTTGGTGGGATGTGAGGGAGTGTTGGTGGGATGTGAGGGAGTGTTGGTGGGATATGAGGGAGTGTTGGTTGGATGTGAGCGAGTGTTGGTGGGATGTGAGGGAGTGTTGGTGTAATGTGAGGGAGTGTTGGTGGGATGTGAGGGTGTGTTGTTGGGATGTGAGGGAGTGTTGGTGGGATGTGAGGGAGTGTTGGTGGGATGTGAGGGAGTGTTGGTGGGATGTGAGGGAGTGTTGGTGGGATGTGAGGGAGTGTTGGTGGGATGTGAGGGAGTGTTGGTGGGATGTGAGGGAGTGTTGGTGGGATATGAGGGAGTGTTGGTGGGATGTGAGGGAGTGTTGGTGGGATGTGAGGGAGTGTTGGTGAGATGTGAGGGAGTGTTGGTGGGATGTGAGGGAGTGTTGGTGGGATGTGAGGGAGTGTTGGTGGGATATGAGGGAGTGTTGGTGGGATGTGAGGGAGTGTTGGTGGGGAGTGAGAGAGTGTTGGTAGGATGTTATGGAGCGTTGGTGGGATGTGAGGGAGTGTTGGTGGGATGTGAGGGAGTGTTGGTGGGATGTGAGGGAGTGCTGGTGGGATGTGAGGGAGTGTTGGTGGGATGTGAGGGAGTGTTTGTGGGATGTGAGGGAGTGTTTCTGGGATGTGAGGGAGTGTTGGTGGGATGTAAGGGAGTGTTCGTGGGATGTGAGTGAGTGTTGTTGAGATGTGAGGGAGTGTTGGTGAGATGTGAGGGAGTGTTGGTGAGATATGAGGGAGTGTTGGTGAGATGTGAGGGAGTGTTGGTGAGATGTGAGGGAGTGTTGGTGGGATGTGAGGGAGTGTTGGTGGGATGTGAGGGAGTGTTGGTGGGATGTGAGGGAGTGTTGGTGGGATGTGAGGAAGTGTTGGTAGGATGTGAGGGAGTGTTGGTGGGATGTGAGGGAGTGTTGGTGGGATGTGAGGGAGTGTTGGTGGGATGTGAGGGAGTGTTGGTGGGATGTGAGGGAGTGTTGGTATGATGTGAGGGAGTGTTGGTGGGATGTGAGGGAGTGTTGGTGGGATGTGAGGGAGTGTTTGTGAGATGTGAGGGAGTGTTGGTGAGATGTGAGGGAGTGTTGGTGAGATGTGAGGGAGTGTTGGTGGGATGTGAGGGAGTGTTGGTGGGATGTGAGGGAGTGTTGGTGGGATGTGAGGGAGTGTTGGTGGGATGTGAGGGAGTGTTGGTGGGATGTGAGGGAGTGTTGGTGAGATGTGAGGGAGTGTTGGTGGGATGTGAGGGAGTGTTGGTGGGATGTGAGGGAGTGTTGGTGGGATGTGAGGGAGTGTTGGTGGGATGTGAGGGAGTGTTGGTGGGATGTGAGGGAGTGTTGGTGGGAAGTGAGAGAGTGTTGGTAGGATGTTATGGAGCGTTGGTGGGATGTGAGGGAGTGTTGGTGGGATGTGAGGGAGTGTTGGTGGGATGTGAGGGAGTGCTAATGGGATGTGAGGGAGTGTTGGTGGGATGTGAGGGAGTGTTTGTGGGATGTGAGGGAGTGTTTGTGGGATGTGAGGGAGTTTTGGTGGGATGTAAGGGAGTGTTCGTGGGATGTGAGGGAGTGTTGGTGAGATGTGAGGGAGTGTTGGTGAGATGTGAGGGAGTGTTGGTGAGATGTGAGGGAGTGTTGGTGAGATGTGAGGGAGTGTTGGTGGGATGTGAGGGAGTGTTGGTGGGATGTGAGGGAGTGTTGGTGGGATGTGAGGGAGTGTTGGTGGGATGTGAGGGAGTGTTGGTGGGATGTGAGGGAGTGTTGGTGGGATGTGAGTTAGTGTTGGTGGGATGTGAGGGAGTGTTGGTGGGATGTGAGGGAGTGTTGGTGGGATGTGAGGAAGTGTTGGTAGGATGTGAGGGAGTGTTGGTGGGATGTGAGTTAGTGTTGGTGGGATGTGAGGGAGTGTTGGTGGGATGTGAGGGAGTGTTGGTGGGATGTGAGGAAGTGTTGGTAGGATGTGAGGGAGTGTTGGTGGGATGTGAGTTAGTGTTGGTGGGATGTGAGGGAGTGTTGGTGGGATGTGAGGGAGTATTGGTGTAGAGGAGATAAAATATAGACGGTAGAAAGCAGAATTATCAAAATTGTATAGTAAAAAAATTTGATCTGATCATGACGGTCACTAAGACAGTTACTAATAAAAACTTTATTATCATTATTATTATTATTATTATTATAATAATAATAATAATAATAATAATTATTATTATTATTATTATTATTATTATTATTATTATAATCATCACAATAAATTCTATTTATTTTTCTATCAGCGAATTACTCTTATCACTTTTTATACCACCCTCAAGGTCATTAATGTAGACTGTAAACAAGGGGTCCAAAACTGATCCTTGTGGAACGCCGCTTGCGACTGGTCCCCCATTCTGATTTCATCCCATTTATGCAAATTTACCACTTCCTATTTTCAGCAGTGCTTCGATCCATGAGAGAAACTTTACCTTCCAATACCATGTGTTGCCACTTTAAGAGTCACCTATATGGGTCTCTAGCAAAAGCCTTACTGACCATAATAAAGAATACGATGACCAACATCGTTTTCTTTATTACGGTCAGCTGCTTCACATGTTTTAGAAGAAAGTCAGTAGTTGGTCGGGAAAGAATGATCCATTGTGAATTTGAGACTCCATTATCAAATTACGCTCAACAAAGTAACTTGTTATTATATTGGCTATTATTAATTCTTATAATTTGCTTACTTTTGATGTCAGTCTAATTAGGCGAGAATTTGATGATAAGGGCCTATCCCCCGATTTGAAGATGGGAATTAAATTAGCTATCTTCCACATCTCTCAGACGACACCTGTTTGCAATGATACATGAAAAAGATTATTAAGTGACGCACTGAATTCCATCTTTCACTCTTGGCTATCTTGTTTGATAACTATGTTGTTCCCAGTGACTGTGGTATTATCTTCTGGTCCTCTATAATTATAAATTATTTGGATATCACTTGTGTGTTCATGTGTGGAAACCGCCAAGATATAACTTTTAAAAAGGAGCTCACATTTCATGCTCATCTTCCAACTATTGGTGTCCAAATGTAGTTGAAAGTTGAACACATTTGTCTCTGATCTTGCAACACTTTGTCCAGCATTGTGGGTAGTTGTGAACAATGTTATTACAGCATAAGTGTTCTTCTGAACGCTTTTTATGTGTTCTCACTTAGAAATGATGGCCCTAAGTCGAGCCATCGTAAAGTCAAAATATCCTAGGTTGAACCATTGTATGTATGATTCGAGATTGATTCCCATTGCCAGTTCTGAATGACCTGTTGCAGAACATTGACGATGATAAAGTATTTTCGACTTCTGAATTTCTCCAAAGGTTTTGACAAAATCCTCCGACGACCAGAGGAAAGGATTGACAGCATTCTCTGTCTTGTACATTTGAATTAATTCTCTCGGATTTTTATTGGATCTCCTTTCAACTTTAATTTCACAGGGGATTTTTTGAAAACTCTTCTGTGAATATTAAAATGGTATAAAATATCGACAGGTTGGTAAGACACAAACGCAAATCAAGATACCTAACTGTTGCATATGTGTCTTACCAAAATTCTTCTGCAATCACTGCCATTCTCACGATATTTTCCCCATTTTTGCCCTTTTTCTAGAATCTAGATTATTTTCCAGGGTCTCTATTTGTCAAGACCAGGTCAAACAGGTTATTACCTCTGGTTGGTTATCTTACAAATATTTTCAAAAAGCTCTCCTGGACTACTAGGAAGTCGTTCCACTCTAAATCCCCGGCCAAAGAATTCTAATTTGGCTAAAATTATAATCCCCTAGACTTACTACATTATTGTGTCGTAAAGCCTTAAAATATTTCCTCCCAAAGATGTCTTCCTTGGTCGCTCTTCAGGTTCAGGCATCACTAGTGAAAACCTAAGATCATCTTTTTTTATTTCTTCAGAAAATTGCACCCAAACTCATTCAGGTTTACTCTAACATTTAGTGCTGCTCGGCCCCTTTCTTGTTATATTAATCAGTGTGGAAAAATTTAACTCAATGTTTGTAGTATTTGGAAGGCATGACTCAGCTCATGAAATTAAACCATATTTCGACTATTGCAATAATATAATTTTTTGTACTTTCAGTTAATCTTAGTTTACTGAGTAGATCTATAACCCACTATGATAACATGAACATAGATAAAAATGTTTATGGAGTAACTTGCAATGTGAACAGACTGACTGATGTTGCAGTGGCCAGACTTAGGCTTGGTTACAAGTACTTCTAGCAGTTTGGGACACACAGATCAAACTAAATGCAAATTATGTGGCCAGGCATATGGTCACTGTCTTGAACACTATGAGCTTAATTGTCCACTTATTGAGCAATACAGAGATAGACAGTATAATAGCCTATGTGACATGTCAAGATATCTTATTAATGAAAATAAGATACCAGATATACTAAGCAGGTTTCCTAAATTTGCTTGTAACAGATAAGTGAACTGTAGATATGTAGATATAAATCCATATATACACCTCTTAGCCCTTATGGAGCCTAGTTCCTAGGCCTTTTGTGTATCCATATGCTCTTGCGCTACCGTCCACAGGATGGATATGGGGTGCACAATAAACTATCCACCTAAGTGGCAAAATCTAAATCTCTTAGTTTAAACCATACCACGGGTGGGAATAGAACCCGCGGTCAGTCATAAAACTCCAGACCGACGCGTTAGCCACTGAGCCAACTGGCTACAATAAGATTCGTCCAACTAGGTATATTTATACACCATAGGAAGGTTAGCATAGGCACCCCTGTGACTACAAATGCAAGTTTTTAAAGACAAATCTCCCGCCAGCGTGGCCGTGACGAACTCTAGCTCAAGTCCCCTCAAAGCCGTGTCATTATGATTTCATGAGCCAAGTTAATCTTAGTTTGTTTTATCCCAAACGCTACGCCTATTTGCATAACGAATGCTGAAAAAGCTTTTGTTGTATCTTTACCTTCATCTTTTCCTTTTCACTGTTTTTGTGTTTGTATCATCCCCCAGAGTCTTTTAATGTATTCTTCTTACATTATGTTCCTTAATACTGTCTTCACGTTTTATTTTACTTCTTCATTACTGTTATATTTAAAACCCATACTGCCCCAGTACCTTCTCTTTTCTACACACTCTTACAAATTCTCCTCAGTTTAGAATCTGACACACAGTAACAACAGTCCCATCTACTGAACTATTTTTTACCACCCTTGTCCTAGATGCACCTCGTTCTTGAGGTACGTGTCACCTTTACCAGACATGTCTTCTCAGTTGTTAATACCCCTCAAAGAAGGTTCCTTGATGTTGGTGAGGGGCTCTTGATTTAGGGAATTGGATGTGTGCTCCAGTTCCCCGAATTAAGCCTGAATGGCTTCCACATCCCCTCCCCAGGCGCTGTATAATCCTCCGGGCTTAGCGCTTCCCCCTTGATTATAATAATAATAATAATCAGTTGTTAATAACTGGCACTTCAGTTTCCCTCATTTTTGTCAAGCCAGCAATTACCATTCACCAAAATGCCATATGTAACAGGGATTTTTCCCATTGTTCTAATTGCATCTTTTGTCGTCTAATATATAATTTTCTATGCGTCCCTTAATTACCTCCACCACCTCTGAGGCAGATAATACGGTTTTTAACTTAATTATCCTTAGTCATTAAATGAGTCGAGGACAATATATTATTGAAGATTAGAAAAAGTAACCAACTAGGTAAGACAAAGTAGTCGTCTCGTCACTTATTTTTAGTCGTAGATTAACAGAATTTCTCCTTTCTGCTGTTTTACTGGTGCTTAGGTTGCTCCAGAGTTCAACACAGGTTTGTGTGTCCACAGTGCTCCAGCCGATATTATTATTATTATAATCAAGGGGGAAGCGCTAAACCCGGAGGATTATACAGCGCCTAGGGAGGGGGGGTTGTGGAAGGCATTCAGGCTTAATTCGGGGAACTGGAGCACAGATCCAATTCCATAAATCAAGAGCCCCTCACCAACATCAAGGAACCTTCCTTGAGGGGCTCCAGCCGATAGATTTGTAGTGGTAATAACCTCATAGCTGAAGCACCTACAGTAAGGACGAATAAGTAGATGATGATGTCTAGGTTAAGCCACATTCACACCTCTCATGCACTATTGTTGTGTCATGTGCTGAGCTAAAATGTGTAATGGCAGGTTGCATTCACCTCTCTTCAAGAGGTCATATACTTGCATATTGACCTTACTCTCTGATGACGTCGAGTTGAGGTTATTTTAACTAATCGACTGTTAAGCAGGTTATCCACATTAAATACCACGTTTCTGACCAGCAGATGCTTATACTGTTGAGTTAGTGTTCTTTCTGTCAAGCATATACATGTCATAGACATCCAGTGTTCTTATGAAGGGGTAATTGTAGCAAAATGAACACCTGTGTGGTGCATGTGCATATCTCCTTTTGGTAAAGTGGACCAAAGATTCAAAAAGCTCGTATGTCTTCAGTAACCTCTAAATTTGGAAGTGAATTATTATTATAATCAAGGGGGAAGCGCTAAACCCGGAGGATTATACAGCGCCTGGGGGGGGGGACGTGGAAGGCATTCAGGCTTAATTCGGGGAACTGGAGCACAGATCCAATTCCCTAAATCAAGAGCCCCTCATCAACATTATTATTATTATAATCAAAAAAGAAGCGCTAAGCCACAAGGACTATACAGCTCATCAACATCAAGGAACCTTCCTTGAGGGGTTTGGAAGTGAAACTGACACACATCCTCCCTAAGAAGAAACTCGGATTACACATGCATCTAGTTTCGTCAAATGAGATTAACCCTACAGCACTTGCACATGTAGTTTTGTTGAAGACCTGACACAGCATCAGTATATACGAGATGTGTGATTTAGACCTTCAAGCACCAAAAAGCTGTCACTTGTCTGAAGTAATGAGGTCAATAAATTTAACTATCTGGCTGGCTGGGATAAGGGAACCAAGACGTAGTTAAAAACTAATAATTAAGGCATGTTTATTTTACAATACACAGTATAACATACGAAAATAAGCTGATAATACATTTTTATTTAAAAGTCCAAAAAAACTATTTGAGTAAACTATACAATAAGTTTGTGATCCTGCACTGAATTTTTCTCTTCTTGTGAATATGCATATTAGTATTTGAATTTGATGGACATACATGTGGAGAAATGGGATGCAATACACCAGCTAGCAGTCAACAAAAGTTGTCGGTTATTTACTTAAAACACCTAAATAGAAATAGTGATATTGATAATGAATTAATAAATTACATAATATAAATATCCATTTATCCAGTACTGAGTGACCTATACACTGATAGTATGGGTAATCTATAAGACTAACCCATATTTGGCTATTTGTTTTTCATTACTTTATTCACGCTCACCCTGGAATATGTGCAAGGCTAATATTTATGAAAAGATTCAGGGTAAACCAGTTTGCCAGAGTTGATTCCTGGAGGTGGGAAGTACAGTGCCTGTACTCGAAAAGCGAGGTGATGATGTAGTGTACTTGAGATAGCCATCTGAACTGTGATGTCAGCATGCTTCTTACAAGACAGTAATTGAATGAATGACCTTTTTTTGGGTGAGAGATAGCCATTGTTAGAGCAAAAATCTGGTCTAGCAAGGTAGGGTGACCTCAAGAAAAGAGGAGAAACTTTCATCATTATTCATTCAGTCACCGTTAAGATAGGATTTCGTTCGGATTTTTAACCCCGGAGGAATAGCCACCCAGGATAACCCAAGAAAGGCAGTACATTATCTAGGATTGTCTGTCTTATTTCCCTTGGGGTCCTCAATCTTGTCCCCCAGGATGCAACCCACACCAGTCCACTAACACCCAGGTACCTATTTGCTGCTAGGTGAACAGGACAACAGGTGTAAGGAAACGCATCAAAATGTTTCCACCCCACCAGGAATCGAACCTGGGCCCTCCATGTATGAAGCGAGAGCTTTGGCAGTCGGGCGTGCTAGAAGCATGCTAACGTCACAGTTCAGGTGACACTCTGACCTGCAATATCATCTGTACCTGTCCTTCAGAAGAACAGATACACAAATTCCTTGAAAAATGCCAACAGGGTATACAATACCCACGAATGTATTTGAGATACATGCATAACATTTGGTAACTTTAAGGAAATGGGTCGCCCACCAGGGGCTTTATCAATCCTTAACAGTTAGCTGATGCTGCACACGTCTCTTGTATACAGCAACTTAAAATGCAGAATTAATGTATTCATGATAATGAACTGGAGCTGCTCTCCCTTACTTTGGATCAACCTTGATTGCCACCCATTCCCATGTGCTGTATAACCCTTATGGTTAAGTGCTTCTCCATGGTTATATGAAGTACAGTACTATATATAATACATATACAGTGGACCCCCGGATAATGATCAGCTCCCAACTCCACCAATTATGTAAGTTTATTTTTGTAAGTGCTTTTGTAGGTGTATTTTTAGGGGTCTGAAAAGGACTAATCTAATTCACAATATTTCTTATGGGAACAAATTCGGTCTATAACGGCACCCAAACAGACTTCTGGATTGAAATAATATCGTTATGCGGGGGTCCACTGTAGTTATATATTGTATGTAATTCTTATACATGGTTCATATAATACAGTGATAAACAGGGCAAAATAGAAGTGGTAATTGATGTGTGGGAGTAGAAAGTGTTAATAAAAAAAAAAAATCTAAACCATTGGGGTCACACTATGCCTGGGGCGTAGAGGTAATCAGAATTGATCCAAGGAAGTGAAGGGTAAGTAAGCCTTTGATATAACAGACTAATGGGGGGGAAGGACTGTCAGAGTATCCATTAAAGTATTTAAAAAACTTACGTACTCTACTGTATACCTAACACAATTTACAGAATAATGAACTTTGAAAATAAAGGAGTTAAAAGTAGAGCCATGCATTAGACTGGTGTCTTTCTGGCTTTTCCTGAGCTGCCTAGAGAGAAGCATGCAGATGGGCTGTGCAGCATAGCTTAGTGACTGTACAAAGGTTTGGTGTCTCAGTGAACCAGTTGATTTTGCCTAATACTATTTTAAAAGTGTGTTCACAAATAACCTGCACATAGGAAAGAGAATTATTATTATTAAAATCAAAAAGAAGTGCTAAACCTACAAAGGACATTAAAGAGAAGCTTATGATAACATTTCGGTCCAACTTGGACCATTTACATTGTCACAAGTCTCTCTCTCTCTCTCCTATGTGCAGGTTATTTATTGTATTGTTACAGTCATGGTATTGTGCCTTTTTGTTCTTTAAAAATCTGTTATACTGAGCTTTTCAAAACCTACAACATTCTCGTTATGTATACGTTTGTGGAACGGAAAAGAAAGAGAAATGTGATATTCAATAGGGATCTGGTGGCTAAAGCTCTCGCTTCACACAGCGAGGGTCTAGGTTTGATTTCCAGTGAGGGCAGAAACATTGGACGTGTTTCTTTACACCTGTTGTGTATGTTCACCCATCAGTAAAATGGGTACCTGGGTGTTAGTCGTTAGTCATGCTCAGCATAACAAGGGGATTTCTATATAGTAGTATATCAGTGATGTCAGCTAGGCCTGTATGCCATGTACATGTACTTGTAGTAAATAAAGATATTATTATTATTGTTATTATTATTACTCATGGAGAAATATTAAACCCATAGGAGTCATATAGCCCCTGGAGAATGAGAGGCAATCAAGTTTGATCTAAGGAAGAGTGTAGATCCAATTTCCAGAATCAGGAGCTCTTCACCAGAGTCAAGACACCTTCCTTGAAGGGCTCTAGGAACATAGTACTCTTGAACTTCGAGGATTCAACTGTAATATAACACTCCAGTGCATCCTATCAAGTCTTCACAGCACAGAAATTCAACTGCCTTAAAGATAACTAAAGCTATAATATACAAGGTATACATTATACTAACAAATGTATAAAAACATACACATACAACTTATGAGAAATCTAAATAGGAAACATTTAAATCATCAGGAGCTTCTGTTGAACGAAAAAATTTCCCATTAAATATTTCTTATAAGCTGCATGTGTTTCTTTCTATTAACTTGACACTAAATGTGGACAAAGACACAAGCCAGCAGACTAAACCTTTATGACTTCACAACTTGAAAAAGATCTGTTAAAGAGTTAATTTTTTTTGTTAACACACTGGCCATCTCCCACTGATACAGGGTGATAAAAAAAGAGGAGACACTCTCAATGTCACTCATTCAATCATTGTCTTCCTAGAAGTGTGCTTACATTAAAGTTCAGGTGACCCTCCAAACTGCAACATCCTCACTTCTTAAGAGTGCAGGAACTACACTTCCCACCTCCAGAACTTGAATCTAACTAACCGGTTTCCTCGAATCCCTTCATAAATATTACCTTGATTACAAGTCATAAAACCCATGTCATCATAAAAGCCACTTGCTCCTCTCTACTGTGCCCATGCAAGTCTGCTGGATGTCCAAGCCCCCAGGATATATATGCAACTTAAAAGTGAAATGTTGTTTAATAAATACACTTGTTCTGCATATTTAATATCTTTGTCCACATAACTGTCAGCACAATGCCCTCAAAACCCGCTTAAAGCTGACTTTCAGTTTTTATACAGCTTCAAGCAATTACTCAATTATAGCATGTTGGCATCTCACATACAGAACTTGTGCTGTATATTCATTTTCATAATGTACCAGTACTCTGACCTAATATTAAGGTGAAATAAATTACAGTAATAAATATAAAAACATTTAACCCTTAAACTGTCCAAACGTAGATCTACGTTTGTGCACGTAGCGCTCCAACCTTAATTTTCTCCATAAGAAAGAATGTAAAAAAAAACGTAGATCTACGTTTGGACAGTTTAAGGGTTAAATACCTTTCCTAAATTTCTGCACCAACTAAACTATTCCATTATTTTGCAACTTTATTATTAATTAAAAATAAAACATCCTTTTTCACACACAAATATTGTTATGTATTTTTGTTCACTGTCATCTTCAACTCAAACTAAAACAAAACTATAAACTCAAACAATAACAATATGCTGAAACTCAAACAAAATAATGAAACACTCAAATCAAAACATGAAACAAGAACCAAAACAGAATTTACAATGACAATGGTTACACCAGTTCTTCTATCAAAGTACAGTGGACCCCCGGTTAACGATATTTTTTCACTCCAGAAGTATGTTCAGGTGCCAGTACTGACCGAATTTTTTCCCATAAGGAATATTGTGAAGTAGATTAGTCCATTTCAGACCCCCAAACATACACATACAACCGCACTTACATAAATACACTTACATAATTGGACGCATTCGGAGGTGATCGTTATGCGGGGGTCCACTGTACTGTAAAACAATGAATAGCGTCACACGTCTCCACACAATGATTTCACAGAATTTCTTCGAACAATGTGAATTATTCTACATGATATTCTAGCTGTAAGTAAAACAGCTGGCACCATTTTGCATATTATTAATAAAAAAAAGTGCTAAACCTTCAAGGGTCATACAGCACTCCATTTTGCATAATTATTATATTACAATCATAAATAAGCACTAAACCCACTCATTTTGCATAATAAAATGTAAAGGAAATTCACCTCCTTTAGTTTTGGAAGCCTGTGACCTTGAATAAATCAAGATCAGTTTACTAATCTTAACAATTTTCCTCATAGCTCAGTAGTAGAGCATTAAGCTCACAACCAAAAGGACCTGGATTTGGTTTCCTGGCTGAAGTTGAATTATAAGCAAGCCTTCTTACAACTAACACCCCTATTCACCAAACAAAAAATAGGTGTTAGTCGACTGTTGTGACCTTAGCTAGAACTAAGCTTTATTATTATTATTATTATTATTCCTAAGGGAGGTCCCTAGATGCTGGTGAGGGGCTCTTGATCTAGGGAACTGAATCTGTGCTCCAGTTCCCTGAATTGAGCCTGAATACCTTCCGTCCCCCCCCCCAAACCCACAGGCACTGCATAATCCCTATGGGTATAGTGCTCCACCATGATATTATTATTATTATTATTATTGTTATTATTGTAATATTTAGTGAAGGGATTCAGGGAAACCAGTTATTTTTATATAGCCGGACTTGAGTCCTGGAAATGGGAGGTACAATGCCTGCACCCTAAAGGAGGGGTTTCGGGATATTAGCAGTTTGGAGGGATATGTTGTGTATCTTTATACGTATATCCTTCTAAACTGTTGTGTTCTGAGCACCTCTGCAAAAACAGTGATTATGTGTGAGTGAGGTGAAAGTGTTGAATGATGATGAAAGTATTTTCTTTTGGGGGATTTTCTTTCTTTTTGGGTCACCCTGCCTCAGTGGGAGACGGCCGACTTGTTAAAAAAAAAAAATTATGTAATTGAGGAAAGCTTGACTTGTAAGGATCATACAATGCCTGGTAACGGGAAGAAATAAGGTTTGATCAGTGCTAAGGGGTAGCTTCAATTGTTTCATCAGCATCAAGGCACCCTGTGATGTGGAATACTCTGTTTAAATTTCAGACGACACAGTTTCCTTAATTATACAGTGAGTTCAGAAAAAGATCCTTAAACCAGTTTAATGTAGGTGGGTCGTGGATGTGGGAACCAGTCAACTACCATATCTTTTTTCTGGATATTGCATTCATAATTAAAAACTAACAACTGTCTTTAAGTATGAGAAAGTGGCTCTAGGGTAATTCATATCTTATAAATACCAAATATCTAATACATGAACAAGAGTTTATAATTTTTTATTTTTTTTTATTAACACACTGGCCATTTCCCACAGAGGCAGGGTGTTCCAAAAAAAGAAGCACTTTCATGATCATTTACTCCATCACTGTCTTGCCAGAGGCATGCCTACAGTTAAAACACTGCACATATCAGCACCCCTCCTTTTGTGCAGGCAGTGTACTTCCACCTCCAGGACTCAAGTCCGGTTAACCGGTTTCCTTGAATCCCTTCATAAATGATTCTTTATATTTATAGTAACTTATACAAAAGAAGGGATTATTAGCCTATTGCTCCTGGAATTTTAGTTGCCACATAAGATACACATGGCTTACAGAGGAAAGATTCATGAACAACAATTATGAGTATGATTACATTAATCTAAGAGCCAATATGAATAAAGAATGATGTTCACTGCTTATACTAGTAGTAGTATTTTCACAAAAATGTGCCAAACCCATGTAGGCTATACACCACCATATGGCAGGGGTGAGTGGATGGCATGGAAAAATGTGAAAGGTGTGCTCATGTACTAAAGAGGAAAGTCAAAAGTCAGGATAATAATTTCAACAAATAAAAGAAATTACAGAGTATCTGCACTGAGAGTAAACTATCAGAGAAGGACAGGTAGAGTAGAGCATTAGGGAGCCATAATAATATGATTGCAAACAAACCACTGTATGGGTGGGGTTTGAG
Organism: Cherax quadricarinatus; assembly: GCF_038502225.1. Taxonomy (NCBI): domain Eukaryota; kingdom Metazoa; phylum Arthropoda; class Malacostraca; order Decapoda; family Parastacidae; genus Cherax; species Cherax quadricarinatus. Next base: position 1,360,256 of record NC_091350.1, read on the forward strand.
CTTGCAGAAAGTTAGTCCTAAAACTCCAGACCGGTGCATAAGCCACCAAGCCACAGGTTAGCATGGGTCCCACTTTGGTACCCATGCTAATCTCTCTATGATGTACAGTAAGGCCCCGCTTTACGGTGTTTCGCCTTACGGCGTTCCGCTAATACGGCGATGTCAAATTATGACCAAAATTTGCTATACGGCAAGCGGTCTTTCAAATACGGCGCCCCCCACCCGGTTTATTTACATTTTCCGTGACCACATCTATTATGTCAGGAAACTTTCCAAAATTTCAAGTGTTTTAAAGTTACTGCATATTTTATATGTACTCTGATAATTATACTTATGTGTACCTGTACCTAAATATACTTACACACTGTGCTGGTGTGCAGGTACACATTAAAATCGCTAAGTTTCTCTCTACTCATGACGCCAATACTACGTAATAACAATCACTCTTGGGCACACTAAATGTTTTATTTTACATCAAAATAGGCATTTTCATTAATCCATCTATGATATTTTCCTCAAAATTATATATGAAACCCATTACATAGCATATAAATATGATACATACACTCAGAATAAAAACTGATGTAAATATGAGATTTGTTTACAAAGCAGCTGTGTAGGTAGTGTCGGAAGAATTACGTTTTCTCTAGTCAAACTGGGGAATAACTGTAGAAAAATATTCTTTTCGTATGCCTTTACTCTATGTATAGCAATTCACGACCCTTGTGGGTTTAGTGCTTTTTATAATAATAATAATAAATATTATTATTATTATTAATATTATTATCTTCATTCACTCTAAAAATGGTGTGTTGCTGTTTGTTTATTCTGAACTAACTTGTACACAATGTAAGAGCATTTGTATTGTGAGGTAATTATTATTAAAATAAAAAAAATATTGAGGTAAATGTTATACAAACTCTTACAAATGGACGTGAATGAACTAAAAGTAGACACATATTAATACGCATTTATTTCGCCTGACCAAGTGATCATCCACTACCTGTTCAGTTTGTGTTCTTACATTGTCTCAACTCTGTATCTCGTTCTCTCTCTCGGTTACTCTTTCGTTAACTAGTTGGCTCTCATTGACGATGGCGTCTAAGGTTAGCTGTAATAAAAAGAGAAGTCATAAGCCTCTTGCTTTAAGTGCCAAGTTAGAGGATGATGGTGTGCCATTCTGATTTTATTCAATAAACACCCTGCCACTCACCTCTCACACATTAATATTAATATTTTAAGGTAAGTAATAAGTGTACTCTGTGTGTATCTTACCTTTTATTGTGTTTTTAATGCCTACTTCTATTGCTAACTTAATATAAGTTAGTGTAAACTTGTTGTCTGGCATTTATTGCATATTTTATGTGTGCTCTGAGAATAATACTTGTGGAGCTGTGTAGTAGCCGGGTGGAGGGACAACATTATGTTTTCTCTGCTCAGCCATCAGAGAAAACGTGTATGAATCTGCGTTTGGCCCAGCCACTCCCTCACTCCGCTTTTGTTTACAATTTTCGGCATGAATTATTCATTACTTCTACCTTCATTTATGATGGCATTTAAAGGTAGTTGTTAAAAATTATTAAATTGAGTGAACAAGGTATGTCGATGTTAATAATATGGCTCTGGGCCACAGTGTAGGTAGCCGGTAGGTGTAGCCTAGGCGGGCTACACCTACCGGCTACCTACACTGACTTTATACAAATAAATACTACTCACCTCTCTTCCTATATTAAGACTACACATATTTTAAGGTAAATAATGAGTGTACTGTATGTGCATTTTACCTTTCTGGGATGTTTTAAATATCGTATATTAAGTATGAGATGGGGAGCCAGTGCTACCTACACCTGGGCTACCTGCACCTGACTTCCTACAAATAAGTACTATTCACCTCTCTCCCTACATTAAGATTACAAATACTTTAAGATAAGTAATGAATTTACTGTGACTGTATTTTACTTTGTGTGTTTTTAATGCCTAGTTCTATTACTAACTTAATATGCATTTATAAATGGAAAAAATGGAGTTCTGCCTTCCGGCGATGTCTGCTTTCCGGCGACAGCCTGGAACCTAACCCGCCGTATAAGTGGGGCCCTACTGTATAAATATACCTAGTTGGATGAATCATATTGTAGCCAGCTGGCCCAGTGGCTTATGCGCTGGCCTGGAGTCTTACGATTCACTTGCCGCGAATTTAAGCCCCACCCGTACCATGGTTTCATCCTAAAAAGAAGTCAGAAATGAATTTTAAACACACTGATAAACTTAATTTAAGTGCTTAATTGTTAAGCATTATGGTTCAAGGAGGATACTTACCACTTATTAACAGGTTTTCCCTTTCCAAAAGAGTAGGACACGAGATCTTAATATTTTAAGTATGAAGGATTTATAGCATATGCTAAAAATGAAAGATGGAGGGGTAAAAAAAAAATGGAAGACTATACTGTATATTATTGCTTATTGAATTCCCAGTTTCAGACTAAAAAAAGCAATGGAATTAGAATGATAAGGACAATCTACAAAGAGTTTAACATTTGAAGATGAATATGGGTAACAGAACTACTAGCAATGTGTACAGGAGGGGGAGAGAGGGAGAGAAAAGTAATGAGAAGATATGCGGCATCCTATGAACGGGAAAGCAGATGTGTACAATGTGGAAGAGGTCTCATTCGAGCATTAAGGCAAATTGCATGCTTAGGTACTTCAGCCTGAAAGCTCTTTCATGACAATGCCCTTGAGAAAAATTCCCATGGAAACAAAGAGTAGCAAGAGATATGTGGAGATAACCAACACCTTAAGTGATGAGATCTTATAAGAACACAATTTTCTTGCTTGCAATAATACAGTCAATGTATCAATAAATAGATAAATAAATAAATAAATACAATATGTACAAAATAAATGTAATTGTGACTTTTGAATATGTAAATACTGCATGTAATACATAATAAACAGAAATAGCTGGACATATTTGTCCAAACTATTTAATAACTAATAGCAAAGCATAACCATCACAGGATACATGGAAATGTTGAAAATCTTCCTGGAACACAAATGGGAGAAAAAATTTTTGAGACTTGTAATACATCAGTTTGTTAATAATAGTAAGAAAATTCTCTCCTGAAAATTATTCACTTTTCTATTACAACTAGAAACTACTACAATCCTTACTAGAGTTGTGCTTGATAGTTACCTTTACAACACTGATTATGTATAAGGCAATCAGTTTGTAAAATGCTTTCCTGACCAAAATTGCAACTAGATACATATAATCAATATTCAATATACGGAAGTTGTACTATAATTCACTTTTCTCTTTAACTAAAGATTACACAAGCAGCACTTTTGAAAAGCACTTTAAAACTCTAAGCCAGAATTTAGAGCATTTTGCATTGATGTGCTGTAAAAGTATCACCAAACTCATAAATGGTTTGATTTCAGGCCAGGAGAATATACTATTTTTTTCTGTAGAGACAAAAAAACAATTACAATTCATGAAAATTATATTTCAAAACAAACAAGCAAGACTTGAGAGAACACAATTATTGTAGTAAGTGCTGGTTTAAGAGACTGTATATTACTGACAGTTTTCAGACACAAAAGAGTATTAAACACTGGTCAGTTGGACTAACAAACCCACTTGGAGAAAATGAAATAAAATGCAAGATGGGTATTATATTAGAGGAAAACCCACATGAAGACAAAAAGGAAGAATGGTTCTCTATTTATCTTGACTTACAACTAAGGTCCTCGGCGGCTGAAGAGGACTTCAGTTGGAAGTCGAAATATACAAATCACCATTCGGTCTTGTTGTTTACTCCGTTCGTTTCTCCTTCCCACTGACGTTGATGCAATAACAAGAGTACTGTATGTTTTTATCTCATGGTGAATCCTTAATCAGAAAAACTGGTTTACTAATGAGGGCCTCAGTGATGTTGTAATGTGCAACATTCATCTTGCTTTAATCTCTCCATGTGGATTTGTTGGATTTGTTCATGCCACATTAATTATATGTTCAGATGGCTTATTTTGAACAACTCATTGAAATTTGCATAAAACTTTTTATACACGACATAATGGCAACCTTTACATGAAGGTTTCGACTATCCCAATCCTGATAAAGAAAATATAGTCCACTTAAGGATTCACAGAAACTGCTATTGTAAGACAAATGCATTATGGCACAAAGAACACTAGCATGAGTTTGATATCAAGGAAGACAATAGCTCATTTTTGTCAACATAGTTGTTCATTTACATTAAGAATAGAATGTACCATATGACTGAACTTGAAGAAATCAAAACTACCACAACTTGACTGCTGAAAAGAGTGAAATGGCAAATGGTGCACTGCCAATGCCAGTGAAGAAAAGACACTGTAGAACCAGCTTTTATTAGGGCAACTTATTTTTGCTCTTAATAGAGCTTTGAGTCATGACTTGCTAAAGCTCTAACAACGCAATGTCCTACTAAAAGCATGCTTTAAAGTGTGTGTTTTCTTCACTGTATGTTTTAATATATTATGAGAGTATACCTGGAGTTTACCTGGAGAGAGTTCCGGGGGTCAACGCCCCCGCGGCCCGGTCTGAGACCAGGCCTCCTGGTGGATCAGAGCCTGATCAACCAGGCTGTTGCTGCTGTTGCTGTTGTAGCTAAATATACCAGAAGTCAAGTACATAGCTAAATTTTACATAGAGAAACCTAGTTTATCTAAAAAAAATTCAAATAATTACTACAATGACATCACCTATTTACACAAAACTAAAATGATGAGCTTGGGGAAAGTGATCACAAATCACTCAGTTTTAATATATCATGGAATTCCCCTAATAATGGCAATCAAGTCTCCGTCCCTGACTTTCGCTTGGCTGATTTCATAGGACTGAAAAATTACTTAGGTGGGCTGAACTGGAATGACCTGACTAAGGGTCAGGTAGGTGGTGATGGTTGCCGATATGATGCTTTCCAGGGCATAGTTCTAGCTGCTCAGTCAAATTATGTTCCAAATAGGGAAATCAGATCAAACAAAAATGATCCTAAATGGATGAACAATAGATTAAAATATCTGATTGGTCAAAAGAGAGGCATATATAGGCAAATCAAAAGAGGAGAGGGGCAATTGAGAAATCGATATATTCAGTTAAAGAGAGAAATAAAAAAGGGAATTAGAAAAGCAAAAAGAGATTATGAGGTTAAAGTTGCAAGAGAATCGAAGACTAACCCAAAAGGATTCTTTCAGGTATACAGAAGTAAGATCAGGGACAAGATAGGCCCACTCAAAAGTTCCTCGGGTCAGCTCACTGACAGTGATAAGGAAATGTGTAGAATTTTTAACACATACTTCCTCTCAGTTTTTACACAGGAGGATACCAGCGATATTCCAGTAATGATAAATTATGTAGAACAGGACAATAATAAACTGTGTACTATTAGGGTCACAAGTGACATGGTCCTTAGGCAAATAGATAAATTAAAACCTAACAAATCCCCAGGCCCTGATGAACTGTATGCAAGGGTTCTAAAGGAATGTAAAGAGGAGCTTAGCACACCTTTGGCTAATCTTTTCAACATATCACTACAAACTGGCATGGTGCCAGATAAGTGGAAAATGGCAAATGTGATACCTATTTTCAAAACAGGTGACAGGTCCTTAGCTTCGAACTATAGACCAATAAGCCTAACCTCCATAGTGGGAAAATTTATGGAATCAATAATTGCCGAGGCAGTTCGTAGCCACCTTGAAAAGCATAAATTAATCAACGAATCTCAGCATGGTTTTACAAAGGGGCGTTCCTGCCTTACGAATTTATTAACTTTTTTCACTAAGGTATTTGAGGAGGTAGATCATGGTAATGAATATGATATTGTGTATATGGACTTCAGTAAGGCTTTTGACAGGGTCCCACATCAGAGACTATTGAGGAAAATTAAAGCACATGGAATAGGAGGAGAAATTTTTTCCTGGATAGAGGCATGGTTGACAAATAGGCAGCAGAGAGTTTGCATAACTGGGGAGAAATCAGAGTGGGGAAGTGTCACGAGCGGTGTTCCACAGGGGTCAGTGTTGGGCCCCCTGCTGTTCACAATCTACATAAACGACATAGATGAGGGCATAAAGAGCGACATCGGCAAGTTTGCCGATGACACCAAAATAGGCCGTCGAATTCATTCTGACGAGGACATTCGAGCACTCCAGGAAGATTTGAATAGACTGATGCAGTGGTCGGAGAAGTGGCAGATGCAGTTTAATATAGACAAATGCAAATTTTAGAACACAATATATAACTTCTAAATTGTATAAATCCTGGAAAATATTATGATTAATTAGTTTGGAGCTGTAAATGACAGCAAAATTCAATTTAAAATATTTAAAATGACTGCAATGAACCATTTGAACACAACTAGTGTGAAACACAAAAGAAACTAACACTTAACCTGCCTCATACGAAATACATAATTACTGTAACTGAGAATCAATTTTACCTTTATCATGTAATGTAATCAGTGTGATCATGAATGATACTGTTTACCGATAGTTTACATACAGTACCTAACGTGATGCCCATTCTGCTCTAACTTGTGAGAAACATAATTTTTGCATTGCATAAACCATGGCAAGCATCAGAGTTGCTGTCTAGCTAAAATTTAACCGACTAATAGAGCCTAGAGGGCTACAGGTAATAGTGATTGTGGTATATGAAGATGCTAAAGATGAGGTTATTTTGCCATGATCATAACAAAAACTGTCAATTCTTTAACAAATGCACTTTGTTCGTTGATTCTGAGTGAACAAACAAAGTACACTTACCATCCAACTTACGACCTGCTCGACTTACGATGACTCGACTTACGACCGTGTTTTTTATGCCAAATTTCTGGGAAATAAACAAGTGTTTGTGTTGTACACAGTGTTTATCCTAAACCTTACAGTATAAAATACAGTACTAACAGCATAAAAAGTAAAGTAAAACATGAAATACCAAAATAAAACAATAAAATAAAGTCATCACAAAAATGTTACGTTGATATTCAGTAGTAAAGTTCGACTTACGACCGGTTTCTCGGAACCGAACTCGGTCATAAGTCGGATGGTAGGTGTATATTTGTTCGTTGATTCAGAAAGAAAAAACTTTCATCATCATTCACCACTCGCTCCCCATCACTCATACATAATCAGTCTTTGCAGAGGCACTCAGATATGACAGTTTAAATGTCCCAACAAACAGCCAGTATCCTAAACCCAGATATTCAAGATGGGGTACTTTAATTCTGATTAACGGCTCCTGATCCCAAAAAATTGGAGCTACCCTCCCCTATCTTGGATCACACCTGATTACATATTATTTAACAGGTTGTGTATAGCCCCTACAAGTTTAGTGCTTCCTATGTATATAATAATCCTTGAAATGTTATATTCAACACAGCAATTATTCCCACACTCATTGAGCTCTCTGTCTTAGGCTCATGGGGAATTGTTAAGCCCATAGAGGATATACAGCAAAAGTGAAATGAGAGAAAATGAGGTCTGATCCAAGGAAAGGAAGAGTAGCTCAAATTATTTGAATCAAGAGTCGTGTGGCATGAAGGGACAGTTTACCAATAATTTACTTCCATGGACAATGAAGTGTTCTTTAATTACAAAACACAGTACCGAACAAGAGTATGTATGATTTATAAGTGCATAGGATACATTTCCATGATCTTGGAAGATATAATTTAAAATCTGAGATACATAGTGTGTGATAATTAACACTGATTTTGAAACCAAGCCTTTCCAATGCAGTAAATGCATCCTTGGTCAGTGTTAGCTAACAAACAGAGTAAACCCTCTCATAACATTCTAGCATAAATTTAACAATACAGATGCATTTATGCAGGTAAAGGGGTTATAGAATGAAATGATCCAATCAATCATAAATGCAGAATGACATGAATTATAGCTTTCTTTGATAAATACTTTTTCTGCTTATAATGAGTCTAGGAAATTGTGGTTCCACCAAGGAGAGTAACACGTGAGGGATTCGAAGATATGCACAAAGATGACATCAATAAACTGTTTGAGAAGGGTGACGAAGAACTAACTGCAGAGGAAAGACTGGAGCAACTCAATTCCTCAAGTTAGGAGGCAAATAACAGATGATCATGAGGAAGAACTTGAAGATGGACAGTTAATATTACAAGAGTAACATGAACAATTCAATGTTATTGGTAAATTTGAAGACTTTCTCAATGAAAATGACCCTAAACTCTGAAGAGGATTTTGGAGCAAGCAATGATGCCTTATTGTCAGTAAAAAAACAGATCAAATATGCATTACAGAATACCTTAGCACTCCAGTACAACTTCTGACAACTCTGCACACAGACACAAGAATGATCATCCACTTCAGTCCAGTAGAGCTACATCAATCCTCACCACATGATTTCATGCCAACAAGCAACAACAACTAGAATTAAAGGCACAACCATTTCTTCCCAAGTAATGGATATTTATAAAAAAGAAGAAGGTTTACTGTATACATTTTATAACATAACAATATTTTATCCCATTTAATATTGCTATATATAAATTTCACTTTAAAAGCTAGGCTAACCTTTAAGGTATGAAGTATCATCAAAAATCTGCTGCGATAAAATAAATTTGTGCAAGAAAAAACAGGGTTGACGTAATGTATAGGTTTTGTGAATACTTTTGTGGAACTCTAATAAATATAAATTAAATACATGATTTTAGTGTTCTGTTGAAGTGTTTATTTCTGCAATAATGTACATAATGGTGTGCAACACATAGATCATTGTACTGTACATTAAAAATAATTGTAATACTGACCTTCCTGACTGTAATATCAGCCACTTAAGCTATAACTCTGGCCAACCTGGATGTAATACTAGCCACTGTTTAATTATTACTGTAATATTGGCATCCCTGGCTGTTATACTGGCCTCCCTGGCTGTTATACTGGCCTTCCTGGCTGTTATACTGGCCTCACAGGCTGTTATATACTGGCCTCCCAGGCTATTATACTGGCCTCCTCTGGCACAATGAGAGGGATGCCTTCTGTGAGAATGCCATGCAAAGCAAATTTGTGCAGAACAAATGTTTGCACAATAATCTGGAACAACACATTCCAAACTCCCCTTCCCAGAATTACTATAATTGTTTTTTTACCTAAAAATGTACTGCATACATACCATATTTTAAGTCATAAAACATCACAGAAAATCCTTGGTAATTTATGTATTATATAAAGAGTGTTGTGCAAAAATTTAAATATACATATTTTTAAGACTTAACATAATTTAATGAATTTCAGACCTGTTGTAGTACAGTAGTTCAATAGCACATTTTTTTATTCACCGGTGAATGTAACTTTGCGCAAGCCAGAATGAAAAGTCGTAGAAATCGAATACAGCCAATGAACCTCATGCAGTCATTACTGGGTAGTCGAGTACAGCTATACCCCACTTTATGTCATTTTGGCCTACATCAAATTCACCTTTATGCCACTTTTCTAGAGTAAATTTCGGTTCAGCAAATGTCATTAAGGCCGACTTTACATAGCTCAACAACATCACTTACATCAGAATTTTTTGTGTTCATTATTCTTTTAAAAAATATGACTAAAATATGTTTTTCGTGTTTTTTAAGGTTTAGCAATAGTCATATTCTTTTGTGAGTAATTTACACTAGTTTTACAGCATTTGTTGTCACTTTAAGGCATTTTTAAGACATGTCCAGTTTAGGTCAAAAACTGGGTTATATCACGGCTCTTGGAACCAATTAATGATGTAGGGTGGGGTATGACTGTATAAAACAATAGCTACATGAGCAAATCTATGCCAAGCACATTAGTGTAATGCCAAGGGGACCCATATTCTCTAGATTTATACAAGGATATGTTATAAAGCATAAAGAAAGTCACAATATCATGGCTGGAACATTTTACCAAAAACCTATAGTTAGGAGAAGAAACTTGTAACAACATTTTGGTCTGCTCTGGACCATTGTGAAGTCAGTACCACACCACAGTTGTAACCTGACAATGGTCCTGGATGGACCGATACATTGTCATCATAGGGTTCCTCTCCTAAGTGTAGGTTCTTGGTGAATAGATACTGGCATGTCATAGTATACTATATACTGTACAGTCTGTAAAACACTATCACAGTGGCAATACCTAATGTTTTTTTGTACGTTAATTTAGCTTACAAATATTTTTAAACACCAGTGCCTTTATCTCACCTATCTACTGTATACAAAATAGTTTTGAATACTGCTGCAAATATTGAGCAATTAAGAATTTGGAAGTAACTTTTATTAAAATTACATAAGAGGCAGGAAATATATGTATACACAATTTCATAGTTTGTTGCCCTTAGGGCAAATTGTGTCATGTTAGAGAATTGTTTGTACAAATTACAATACAGGTACTTAATATTAGTAACAAATATGCAGTTACCCATTAACAATTAATCACTGTTAACACTATTAGCTGCCATATAGTAATCAAACCTGTGAGGGCTTCAAATATTCTACAATGTACAAGGGCTTTCAATGCCAACCTTATTTACTATTTTCATTAGAGGAATTACTTATCCGTAGCTGTAGGAGCAGAGCTATATTTGTGAAGTCCATGTGTGTGTGAATGTAATTACACACATGATTATAATGAGCTATGCTCATTATAATCATGTGTGTAACTACCTATTTATATTGACAACGGCAGAGCTATGCTCATGATATCCAGGTGTGTATTTATAGTGACAGGAGCAGAGCAATGCTCATGATATCCAGGTGTGTAACTATTTATAGTGACAGGAGCAGAGCTATGCTCATGATATCTAGATGTGTAATTGCCTATTTGTAGCTACAGAAACACATAAGTTTTCGGTTTTCAAGTGTATTTATGCAGCTGCAAAATCTGTCTTGTAGTTACTGGAAAAGAGCAAAGCTCATGCTGTCTCATCTTGTTATAAATTTATCATTCAATAACCCTTCCCCCCCCCACATAATGAATATTCATTTAATGTAAATTTGGTTAACAAACAGGAATGCCAATAGAAACAAATTTAATTAGCAACCACCTTTACCCTGCTTAGTAATGTCTTGTAGCATCTTACTCTAGAAGAGACAGAGTCTCTGCTATGCACTCGTGGGACTCGCTTCACAGAAGTTTTCGTCTGGGCTCACAAGAGACTCACACTTCTCTTTTTGCTTCAGCTTCAACGCACACTATGTTTTACCTCGGCCAATGTGAGATGCAAAACGTCTTAAAGTGGTAAGGATAGCAATGGTATGAGGGGCAATAAATGATCCTTACTCCGCTATAGACAACACCGGAGGGTATTTTATGGCAGGTTGATAATGATGAGAAACCAGAAGACATTCAAAGACTTTATGGTCCGATACGATGTAAATACTTTAGAAAACTGACAGGTGTCTCATTCTTCAACTTTATGGTCTTTCTAAATTGAAAATGCATACATTCTGAAGTAACCTAAGTTTGCAGAAAGTGCTGGGCATGGTAACCTGCATGAGTTACACTTGCAGTAAGCAATTGGAAGACACTAAAATTGTTTTAAATTCATGGTTAGTTGGTTAATGGAGTTAAACCCTATTAACTAAACTAGGGACATTAAGGCTGCGTGTAACCATTTCACAACCAGACAAGAATACTTTAATTCCTAAAAAAAAAAAAAAAAAAAAAAAAAAAAAAAAAAAAAAAAAAAAAAAAAATTAAAGTAAACTCAACATATATATATATATATATTGAGTGAAATACACTTCTGGGTGCGCATGTACTCTTTTGTTAACATAGGTTGTTAAATCGATAAGGGACATATAATAATGTACAGTGAAGGGGAAAAGGATGCAAGGTGTTTAAGAAAAGAGCATCAGCTGAAAGGATGACAATTATAATTTAAGCAAACCAGTGTCTGTCTGGAAATAATTTTTTTTATTCTATTCATGGGAAAGGAAGGGTTAAACCCAGAGAGCTCATACAGCATTGTGGGATATGGATAGCAATCATGTTTGATCAGAGGAAAAAGAGGGTATTACAGTGGACATTTCAAAAAAATTGTAACACTTTTGTAGCTCTGGGACTAATCTCGTTGTGCACTTCTGCCTTTTCTCCAGTTTCTTAACATGTTTTTTTCAGGTTTGGATTCCGCGTGTGCGTGTGTGTGTGTGTGTGTGTGTGTGTGTGTGTGTGTGTGTGTGTGTGTGTGTGTGTGTGTGTGTGTGTGTGTGTGTGTGTGTGTGTGTGTGTGTGTGTGTGTGTGTGTGTGTGTCTACATATTCGCATTTACATGAATGTGCATGCATGTACGCATATGTGTAAGTGTGTTTACCTGAAGTTGGTTCCAGAGGTCACTGCATGTGCATGTATGTGCATAGGTGTGGGGGTTGTTGTGCATGCATACAGACTACAGTACATTAAAAATACGATATATAGTGCTCTGAGCACATGGCCATGATGGTTATTTTACCATAACTCAAAAACTATCACAATGGAATCATGACTCAAAAAATCGTAACAACACGGCTGCAAACAAATCACAGAATCGGTTGGGCTGGAACTCACAGCAAGCAAGTCTTACAACTACCAGGCCAGTGCACCTGATAGTTTTAAGACTTGACTTACCATGGTTTTGTGCCCCACCCTTTCTGTGATTTATTACAACGGAATTTTTTTATATCACAGCATTTAACAAAACACTTGCACATGTATGTAAATTAAAATGCCATCATATGCACTATATACTAGTCATATACAGCACATATATACATACTGGAGTACATGAAAATTTGAAGTGAATTAAAATAATGTGTCTCGTGTCACTCTTGCTTGTTAGTTTTGTAGAGTTTCCAATATTTAAGTCAAATAATTTTTTTTATAAATACCATACTGAAAATTAAAATATTTAAAACCCTATAAAAAACTAATATTCATTAAAACAAAAAATTTAAAACATCTTTGGCTTTCACAAATATCAAATGAGTCCCAAACATCACATGAACGCAAATACAGTTAAAGATACTCCACAGAGCAACCAATTATGAATTTACACAAGAAAAGTTAACCCAATATCGAAAATATAGAAAATCAAACTACATCAGGCAATTATTGAACTTGCTGTTACAAAAAATTTTGGGCTAGAAAAGTACAAAAAGGCACCAAAAATTTAAACTATTATTCATGAATATTCTAAATATCCAAATGCCAATTACACGGATATTATTTGTTTGTAGGAATAATAAATTTGATCTATAGTATCTAAATCTTCATGAATTAACTAGAGTCATGTAAAAAAATATAAAATTTTCATTAACTAAGCTTTCAACAAATCATACATTAGCTACTCCCCCATTTGATCTTGCATTGTGTTCTTTATAGCTGATTCCACTGTTAGCATATCCATTCTGAGTACCAGTCTGAGAAACACTACCCTGATGGGAAACATTTGCAATGCCATTTGGCATCCTGGGATAAGGTCCCAAGCCAGTTGATCCAATATGATTGAAAGCGTATGCTGGATGGAAAGGTGGTGCCTGCAGAGGGCTTGCATTGTGTACTGGTTGGTAGAGATTCTGCAGAGTTGATCGATCCAGTTCAGTTGCTCCCTGGAGCAGCTTGGTGCTCGTTACTTCACTGAGGGGTGTCAGAGCTGCTTTATTCTTAGCTTGGTTAGCATCAAATTTGGCCTGCAAATAAAAAAATTCTGAGTTCATCAAGTTAATCATTTTAATTCCTGCACAGAAATTTTACATAAGCAGGAAATTATATACTGTAAGCAATATATATTAAAACTTCATATTTTCAAGGAATATAATGAATTAATTTATCTTCAATATTATCATTCTCTCCATAGGGAAGTGGAACAGAATTCTTCCTCCGTAAGCCATGCGTGTTGTAAGAGGCGACTAAAATGCCGGGAGCAAGGAGCTAGTAACCCCTTCTCCTCTATACAATACTAAATTTAAAGAGAGAAACCTTAGTTTTTCTTTTTAAGTCACCCTGCCTAAGTGGGATACAGCCTGATCATTAAAAAAAAAAAATTATGATTCTCCTTACTTTTTGATAGCTAAATATTTTGAATTATTCACAGGTCATTAACCATTCAATGTCATTTTTTTTTCCCAGCCCATAGGTTTTGTGGGAAAAGAATAAATCATAAAAGTAGGGGAGTAAATCCCACATACAGTAAGATGCAACCAACAATAAGCTTGCAAAGCCAACCCTATTGCTCACAGGTGGGGTACAATAATGTACAGTACAGTGGACCCCCGGTTTACAATCAGCTCCCAATGCGACCAATTATGTAAGTGTATTTATGTAAGTGCGTTTGTATGTGTATGTTTGGGGGTCTGAAATGGACTAATCTAATTCACAATATTCCTTATGGGAACAAATTCGGTCAGTACTGTCACCTGAAGATACTTCTGGAATGAAATAATATCGTAAACCGGGGGTCCACTGTACTTAATTTCTGTGAGGTATACACCCCCAAATGTAGTGTTTTGTGATACAATAGTTTACTCTCATCAATGCAATATTCCATTTTTCCAGTTTTCACAAGCATAAGCACCCAATCATCAAACATACAACTGCCCATACTCTCCCTCTTCTGCTTGCAGGTGGAGCCGATGACTTGTACTGACATAGACTTGGGTAGCTCTTCATCAAATTGTACACCAGCAAATCTAGCAAAGTGTACAAAGGCTACTAGCTACTAAGACCTTCTAGTTTATGGAAGCATGTAAACCCAACAAGATTGCTTCCTGAAGGAAAGGGAAATAGAGCAAAATATTTAAAGACTACAGGCCAGCCATCACTAATCTGGCAATCAGTTATCCGGTTCCAGCAATAATCCAGTACTAATTTCGGCTAGCATAATTTCAAATTTCATCATTATACTGACTCAAATCATTATACTGACTCAAATTTCATCATTATACTGACTCAGAAATTGTGCAGATGGCTGTAAATCCACAGAAGCAAGCCAGTGGAGGAGAAAGCAGTGATGAAAATGAGGAAGATGTATCAGAAAAAGTCTCTGCCGATAGGTTAATTAACCCCTTGACTGTCGCAACCCCCAAATCCTGAGGTGTCTCCTGGTGTCGCAAAATTTCCAAAAAAAAAAAAAAAAAAAAAAAAAAAAACTTTCTTATGAAATGATAAACTTTTCCCAATTGCAATGACACCAAAAGAATGAAATTTAATGGAAAACTGACAGAATTACGCTCTCGCGAAGTTAGCGACCTCAGCGATATTTACGAATCGGCAATTTCGCCCACTTTGAGCCCTATTTTCGATTAATTCCATTGTTCCAGTCGACCAAACTCATAGCTAATTCTTTAGAATTCCATTTTTTCTATCGATTGAGTACAAGAAACTGCCCATTTACCGACTTCAACTACCCAATAACGTGGTCAGAAATTTGCAATTTGGCCAATTTCACGAAAATTAAAAAATATGACAATTTCAAAATAGGGTCCAGAATGAACAATGCAGACATTCCTGGCTCTAAAATAACATTTTCTTTGTTCATCAGTAATGTCTTCAGGCCCCTCTTATATTACTCCTGCTTTCTATTTTGAATTTGTATTCAAACACAAAATAGAAGATTTACTGTTATGCAGACTACTGCAATATTGTAATAATTGTATAAATAATGTCAACCCATTCATGGCTGCATATCAGAATGGCTACTTGGACATTTATTGTAAAATGACATCATGTGTTTACTTTTGAACATCGGCAAAAATCAAACATTTCCCATACTTTGAGCTCCATTTCAAGGTTCTTTTCATAGTAAAACTAATCAAAATCACCTCTATTTCTGTAATACTTTTCCCATTCTATCAAACGAGACCAAGAAAATGAGAATACAACCATAAATCTTCTTTCTTTCAACACACTGGCCTTATCCCAAAGAGGCAGGGTGGCCCAAAAGGAAAAACGAAAGTTTCTCCTTTTACATTTAGTAATATATACAGGAGAAGAGGTTACTAGTCCCTTGCTCCCGGCATTTTAGTCGCCTCTTACAACATGCATGGCTTACGGAGGAAGAATTCTGTTCCACTTCCCCATGGAGATAAGAGGAAATAAACAAGAACAAGAACTAGAAAGAAAATAGAAGAATATCCAGAGGGGTGTGTATATATATGCTTGTACATGTATGTGTAGTGTGACCTAAGTGTAAGTAGAAGTAGCAAGACATACCTGAAATCTTGCATGTTTCTTCTTCTTTCAACAAACCGGCCGTATCCCACCGAGGCAGGGTGGCCCAAAAAGAAAAACAAAAGTTTCTCTTTTTAAATTTAGTAATTTATACAGGAGAAGAGATTACTAGCCCCTTGCTCCCGGCATTTTAGTCGCCTCTTACAACACGCATGGCTTACGGAGGAAGAATTCTGTTCCACTTCCCCATGGAGATAAGAGGAAATAAACAAGAACAAGAACTAGAAAGAAAATAGCAGAAAACCCAGAGGGGTGTGTGTATATATATGCTTGTACATGTGTAGTGTGACCTAAGTGTAAGCAGAAGTAGCAAGACGTACCTGAAATCTTGCATGTTTATGAGACAGAAAAAAGGACACCAGCAATCTTACCATCATGTAAAACAATTACAGGTTTTCGTTTTACACTCACTTGGCAGGACGGTAGTACCTCCCTGGGCGGTTGCTGTCTACCAACCTACTACCTAGGACAACCATAAATACTATACGAAAATAGACCACAAAGTCGGCATTTTAATTAAAAAAATGGTCGGAGTTTTTTTTTTTCTCATTATGCACTGCGTGCTATAGGATTTTTTATATGGTGCACACTGACCACACAGACCCATTCTCTCACATGTAGGCCTACCAGCTTTCTCCTGCTTGATTTGAAGCTGCTAGAATTTATGAGTAGTATATATACGTCAAACACGGTGGCTCGTAAGACGTATATATACGACTGAAACAGTCAAAGGGTTAAGTATGTTCTAACCTAACCACTCTGTAATCCGGCAAACTCACTAATCTGGCACACTACAGTCCCAATGATGCTGGATTAGTGATGGCTGATTTGTATCTATTTTTATGTATGTATGGGTGTGAAGCATGGGTGGAAATTAGGAGGAAGTGCGAGAATAACAAAACTATTATCCAGAGGGCTGAGGAGGGGTTGTTGAGGTGGTTCAGACATGTAGAGAGGTTGGAACAAAATAGAATGACTTCAAGAGTATATAAATCTGTAGTGGAGGGAAGGCAGGGTAGGGGTCAGCCTAGGAAAGGTTGGAGGGAGAGGGTAATGGAGGTTTCATGTGCGAGGGGCTTGGATTTCCAGCAAGCATGCGTAAGCATGTTAGATAGGAATGAATGGAGACAAATGGTTTTTAGGACTTGACATGCTGTTGGAGTGTGAGCAAGGTAACATTTATGAAGGGATTCAGAGAAACCAGCAGGCCAGACTTGAGTCCTGGAGATGGAAAGTACAGTGCCTGCACTCTGAAGGAGGGGTGTTAATGTTGCAGTTTTATAACAGTAGTGTAAGCATGCCTCTGGCAAGACAGTGATGGAGTGAATGATGATGAAAGTTTTTCTTTCTCGGGCCACCCTACCTTGGTGAAAAATGGCCTGTGTGTAAATAATGAGCGTGTTAGATAGGAGTGAATGGAGACAAATGGATTTTGGGACCTGACGAGCTGTTGGAGTGTGAGCAGGGTAATATTTAGTGAAGGGATTCAGAGAAACCGGTTATTTTTATATAGCTGGACTTGAGTACGAGTACTGGAAATGGGAAGTACAATGCCTGCACTTTAAAGGAGTAGTTTGGGATATTGGCAGTTTGGAGGAATATGTTATAATCTTTATATATGCTTTTAAACTGTTGTATCTGGATGCCTCTGCAAGAACAGTGATTATGTATGAGTGAGGTGAAATTGCTGAATGATGATGAAAGTATTTTTCTTTTTGGGGATTTTCTTTCTCTTTGGGTCACCCTGTCTCGGTGGAAGATGGCCGACTTGTTGAAAAAAAAAAAATATATATATATATTTCATCATGACCTGAACGTGTAGTTTCTTTAACTTTGCAATAATATCATACTCTATATATGTGCATAAAAATTCATATTAATAAATCAAATATTAAATACAACTATTACTACTAAAGTTTTGCCTGAAATGAGAGCATAATATAGGCTTTGAGTCAGTTTTGATAAATGTTGTGTGTATTATCCCTTCATTATTCCTGTTCTATTGTATTTCTGTAAATTTATTTTTAACATGCTAGCCATCTCCCACTGAGGCAGGGCGACCTGAAAAAGAAGAAACACTTTCACTGTCTTGTCAGAGATGTGCCAATACTACAGTTCAAAACTGTAATACTGTACATGTAATGTATTTAACCCTTTCAGGGTCCAGAGGCCAAATTTCAAAGTGCGCACCAGGGTCCAAGAATTTTCAAAAAGAAATTTTGTTATTTTTTCTTATGAAATGGTATAGAATCTTTTTCTGAAGGTAATAAAACAAAATGTATGAAATTTGACGGAAAACTGATGAAATTATGCTCTCGTAAATTTTGATGTGTCAGCGATATTTATGAATCGGCGATTTTGCCAACTTTGACTCCCATTTTAGGCCAATTACATTATTCCAGTCAACCAAATTCTTAGCTATTTCACTAGTATTACTTCTATTCTATCGATTGAGCACAATAAATCACCCAGTCAACTGTTTCAACTACAAAATAAAGTGATCGGAAATTGGTAATTTGGCCAATTTAACACAAAGTTCAAAATATTCCAATTTCAAAACAGGGTTCAGAATAAACAATGCAGGCATTCCTGGCACTGAACTAACATTGCCTCTGTTCATTAGTTACGTTTTGAGGCTTTACAAATGAATTCCATTTTGATTTTTTATTCACATAATGAATTTTTATTCAAACCAAAAAATAGAAGATTTACTGTTATGCAATATTGTAATAAATGTATAAATATCATCACCACATTTGTGAATGTATATTAGACCCACCAGCTGGCGTGTATTAGACGTGTGAGGTCGTTTATTTACTCTTGAGCATCGACAAAAATTTAATGTTTCCGCTATTTTGAGCTCAGTTTCAAGCCATTTCCAGTGCTAAAAACCAATCAAAATCATTTCTATTTCTGTAATATATCTTCCATTCTATCAAATGAGACCAAGAAATCGCAAATACAACTATAAAAAACATACAAAAAAATACTGCAAAGTCGCTGTTTTAATCGAAAATCACGGTCTCAGTTTTTTCTCTCATTATACACTGTGTGCTGCAGAATTTGTTTTATGTGGTGCACACATACCACATGGATGTATTCTCTCATATCTAGGCCCAAATTTACCACTCACAGCTTATCGGAGAGAGCTGAGCTCATGGCATAGATCTACAGTTTGGACCCTGAACATAAAGCCTTAGATCTACGGCACGGACCCTGAAAGGGTTAAATGTGAATCTGTGTCTTGTTTTAAATTCCCAGTAGGTGATTCAAGGCAAAAAGGATTGGCAACAATATTATTGCCTTCTGTAACTGCAAGCTTTCACTATGCACACTGAATGTTAGTTGGAAAAAATCACAGCATTTTACTGTCACCATACATGTGCCAGCCCATATCATGCAATCAACCTACCGTATTTTTTTTTTTCAAATCTATATATACAATAATGATTTTGAATTATACATTGTTACAAATAACCATTTTGACATTTGGCAGGCCATTTTCTCTGGTTAATGCATAATAAAAAGGTGAATATATTTGCTTTCATAACCTAAAATATCCTATTTAGATTTTAACATCAGGAAAATATTTTTAATTAAAATTACATGCAAAAAAATTACCTTATTGTACCCCAGGACTCCTATAATAGCCAGAAACATGCCAACAACATTTGCAAGCGTGATGGGATTCCTCAGCAATAGTAGAGAAATTGTTATAACTGAGATACGTTTGGTGGCACTAGCAACAGCATAAGTGAGTGGTGTGACGTAGTTTAAAATTGTGAAGGCCACAAAATTCTGCAACCAATTGAGTCCACCATCCAACAACAGCAGGATAATGGTCTCCCCGGGGTCTCTTCGTAATAACTGCATGGAAAAGCAATTGTTTTGTATTAGCAAAATGAGTCAGACAAAATCAATGTACACTAAAGCACACACAATTATCAAAATGTTAAAGTGTAACATATGGAAAGTGCTCTGCAAATAAAATTAAAAGATCATCATCAACATGATCCCTACTCTATCTTCCATTTTCAATGGATGAGGAAACCGCACCACATGCCTTAATGTACAAGAACATGTATTATTATTTTTAAAACACTCTGGCTGTCTCCCACCAAAGTAGGGTGACCCAAAAGAAGAAACACTTTCACAATCATACATTCCATCACTGCCTTGCCAGAGGTGCACGGATACTGCAGTTCAGATATCCTTTCATACCACAAATATCCCCACTCCTCCTACAGTGCAGGCACAGTACTTCCCACCATTTGTACAAATCATGCAGGGACTGGTAAATGGGAGGAAATCAGGTTTGATCCACAGAAGGGAAGTACAAGGCCAATTCCTTGATCAACAGCCCCTCACTAGAATCAAGGAACCTTCCATGATGAAAATGAGCACATTTTGTGGCCAAATTCCTCCAGATTTTTCCACTAAACTTGAGAATACTAGCACCTCATGCATAGATTCTATTAAATAAAAGTTTGTACAGACAATTCATATACGTGGTGAATAATGAAATCTGCATTCTCACATATTTGCATGAGAAAAAAACAAACACAGTAACCCTCACCAACCATATTCACACTGCCTTCCATATTATTGTATTTGTTACATTATGAATTACATTTAACATTGGAAAATAGTCATTTGGTGTAATTGATGAGTTAATGTTTCTTTGGAACAAATTGATTAACTTGAGTCCTGGAGAAGGGAAGTACAGTGTCTGCTCTCTGAAGAATGGATTGGGATGATTCTCTTCAAAAGGTCATCTGAAATGGAATGTTCGCACACTTCTGACAAGACGGCTATGGAATGAGTGATGATGAATGTGTTTCCTCTTTTTTGTTTCCACTTCTCTGAAAGTCTAACCTTCAGTGCAAACAAGTTTATAAACTAACCAGGAAAAGTTTGTTTTCCATCAACATGCATACTACGTCTGCCCACTTCTCTGAAAGTCTAACCTTCAGTGAAGATCCTAAATGACCAACTTGTTATTTAGCTTCAGATATATTTACAAATAACAACTAGATGAATAAAAGTATGTAGCAGGTCTGTCTCATGATTTATGGATGGAAAATTGAGCTTCCACCGTTACTTGTCCTGAAAAACCCATATGGGTGTACAACTTCACAAAAATTAATAATAATAATAATAATAATAATACAGTGGACCCCCGGTTTACGATATTATTTCATTCTGGAAGTATGTTCAGGTGCCAGTACTGAATGAATTTGTTCCCATAAGGAATATTGTGAAGTAGATTACTCCATTTCAGACCCCCAAACATACACGTACAAACGCACTTACATAAATACACTTACATAATTGGTCGCATTGAAAGCTGATCGTAAAGCGGGGGTCCACTGTATTATTATTTTTATAATACGTATACATTAAAGCAAACATATTCGCACGTAAAATAGTACATACAGCAATTTGTTTGGCAATTAAAACTCCTCATGCAGTGACAAATATCTGACATTAACAGACTTGTAACTCTTGTTTCTAGAGACATCTCATTTGAAGTTCAATGAATATTCCTTTATCATATCTAGTGAGAATTATATCACATTCCACGGAAGAGACTTTTTGATACATACCAGCGTGTCATCGTTAAAAATACTAAGGCCATCAGTAAACACCCAGACAGGGAGGAACATGAAGAGAGCCAAACATCCAAGTAAGTGAAGAAGTCTCAGATGATGGATACCCGTGTCAGTCAACACCTGCACAAAAATATGAAAAAATACAGCAAATATACTATGTATATATACATATACTGCACTGTAGATCATCAATTATCCAACCACATTAATAATAAAAGTTGCTCTACCACTGCTGATATGATTCACAAATAACCCACACTTAAGAGAGGAAACTTAGATGATATTTCTGTCCGGCCCGAACAACATTGTCGGGTTATGATTTGATGCTGATCCAAGCCACACTACAACATTTTCTAAGGTACCTAAGCATGGGTTATTTATGAATCCGAGACCCTCAGGGAAAATGGATGCACTGGATATCTAACAACACTAGATGGTTGATCACATCCTTGTTAATGATCATTTTGCTTTGCATCATCCAGACTAAAAGTCGTAAGATTTTATGACTTTACTCCAGATTTTCATGTGGAATATCCTGCAAATAACTTATTCCAGAAACATTAGCCCTTTAATTTGCTCTCTCACCAAAAATTTTGTTCTCAATACATATAATAAATACCTTTCTTAAGTAAATCATGCTCATGTAAAATGGTAGGAATTTCCAACATACAGTAGAAGTCAGTTTTACATGATTCTGAAGGAATAATGAGCAAAGTATTAAAAACACTTATATATCCATTCACTGTGATTATATTCATGGGAAAGCATTAAACCTGTAAGGGTCATACAGCTGTATTTCAAATTTGCCACATTACTTGGAAATGAAATCAGTAACATCAAAGATAAAATACCGAATATGTATCAAATCTTACCTTTTTAGAATAAATATTTTGGAGTGAGAAGCCACATGTGGACATCAGTGCAGAAACAAGTCCAAGCATGTCAAAAGAGATCTCTGTTATAGTGGCAATGGCTACTCCCAAGATGATTGGAACTAATGATAAATATACCTGCAATTAAACAGATAATTCCACTGTTATGGTTAAATTGTATGTGTTGGCAAATATTAACCTACATATATTGATATCAGAGGTGAAACATATTATATCTTCCAACAAACGAACTTCTTAAAAATTTACACTTCCACTCTTACCTTACTTGTCTGTTTTTCTCCAAATAAAATTCTTGCAAGTAAAATAGTGAAAAGAGGCATTGTGGCTTTAACTGAAATAAAAGAAATATAAATTAGAATAAATCTTGCTAAGATGTTTGTTTGATTACATATCTACCCATATATATGCTAGTCTCATCCCTAATGTATCTTTAATTAGATTTTTTATTAACTTACTGAATGCCTTGAATATAAAACAAAGTATTCTTATTCTCATGTACTGTGTGTGTCTCATTGTCTAGCAATTATAAGTTAGTTTTAAGGCTGCCCAAAATGCTTAGCATAACAAGGGGCATCTATAAAGTAGTTTATACATAACAATTACCACAAATGTATACTGTACAGTATGGCACTTTACAGAAATGAAGTTTGTGCATATTTGTGTGTTATTCCTAGTGGTTCATCAGAGCAAATATATGAGGCCTGGCCACAGACCGGGCCGCGGGGGTGTTGACCCCTGGAACTCTCTCCAGGTAAACTCCAGGAGCCACTAAGAATAACAACCTGTTTCAATGGAAATAAAATAAGGGAAATAGGAATATGAAAGATGAGAGGGAAAAAAGTAGAAGGAATGCTGATAAATCTGTGGAAAAAATGTCTTAGTAAATGCAAAGGAATATGCATAGTGATGCCAACACTTCATGAGTGTGAGGCATGGTTTTATAGTGTTTCAGTGAGGAGACCAGAGGCAGTGATGTCATAGTTGAGATCAATGTGTGTGGCATTCTTATTATGCAAAAACTATCTTCTCAGTTACAAGAAAGCCCTTGACACAGTATCACACTGGAAACTGATATGCAAACTGCAATAGCAAGCAGAGGCAATTGACAATGTGCTCAAATGGATACAATAATACTAAAAGATTAGAAGGCAAAGACTAATGATAAAAAGAAGGTATCAGAGTGGGACTTGATAATAATAATAGGTGAATGTATTCAGATATTTGGGAGTGGACGTGTCAGCGGATGGGTCTATGAAAGATGAGGTGAATCATAGAATTGATGAGGGGAAAAGGGTGAGCGGTGCACTTAGGAGTCTGTGGAGACAAAGAACTTTGTCCTTGGAGGCAAAGAGGGGAATGTATGAGAGTATAGTTTTACCAATGCTCTTATATGGGTGTGAAGCATGGGTGATGAATGTTGCAGCGAGAAGGCTGGAGGCAGTGGAGATGTCATGTCTGAGGGGAATGTGTGGTGTGAATATAATGCAGAGAATTCGTAGTTTGGAAGTTAGGAGGAGGTGCAGGATTACCAAAACTGTTGTCCAGAGGGCTGAAGAAGGGTTGTTGAGGCTTTTCGGACATGTAGAGAGAATGGAGCGAAACAGAGTGACTTCAAGAGTGTATCAGTCTGTAGTGGAAGGAAGGCGGGGTAGGGGTCGGCCTAGGAAAGGTTGGAGGGAGGGGGTAAAGGAGGTTTTGTGTGCGAGGGGCTTGGACTTCCAGCAGGCATGCGTGAGCGTGTTTGATAGGAGTGAATGGAGACAAATGGTTTTTAATACTTGACGTGTTGTTGGAGTGTGAGCAAAGTAACATTTATGAAGGGGTTCAGGGAAACCGGCAGGCCGGACTTGAGTCCTGGAGATGGGAAGTACAGTGCCTGCACTTTGAAGGAGGGGTGTTAATGTTGCAGTTTAAAAACTGTAGTGTAAAGCACCCTTCTGGCAAGACAGTGATGGAGTGAATGATGGTGAAAGTTTTTCTTTTTCGGGCCACCCTGCCTTGGTGGGAATCGGCCAGTGTGATAAAAAAAAAAAAAAAAAATAATAATAATAATAATAATAATAATAATAATAATAATAATAATAATAATAATATACAGTCTCTCTTCACTTAACGACGGAGTTCCGTTCCTAAGATCACATCATTAAATGAATTGGTGGGTATTGAGAACTTTCAAAACAAGGGAAACAATGCCGATGGTGACACTCTTCAAATCGCTAGTGCTCCCTCACTTAGAATATTGCTCAGTGCTGACGGCCCCGTTCAGGGCAAGAGAAATATCGGAGCTGGAACAAATACAGAGATTGTTTATGGCTCACATTGAGCCAGTATAGCACCTAAACTACTGGGAACGCCTGCAAGTCTTGTACATGTACTCACTGGAGTGGAGGAGAGAGAGGTACATAATATATACTTGGAAGGTTCTCGAGGGCTTGGTCCCAAATCTGCACACTGCCATAACATACTGGAGTGAGAGATATGGGAGGAAGTGTAAAATAAACCCAGTGAAGAGCATGGGTGTGGTGAGGACAATAAGGGAACACTGTATCAACAACTGGGGTCCCAGACTTTTCAACATCTTACCAGAAGATATCAGAAACACTGCTGGAACAAGTGTTGAAGCCTTCAAGAGGAAACTAGATAAGTATCTTCACCAGGTGCCAGATCAACCAGGCTATGATGGATATGTGGGGCAGCGGGCCTCCAGCAGCAACAGCCTGGTTGATCAGGCGAGCACCAGACGAGCCTGGCCCATGGCTGGGCTCAGAGAGTAGATATACTCTCGAAATTCTTCAAAGGTATAAAGGTAAAGTAAGGAGCATACTATAATGGAAGTGGCCTTGTGTCAACCATTTTTTATATTGTTTTAATATCACCTTTGCATCATTTATAATTTTTTTTATTATTATTATTAACACATCGGCCACTTCCCACCAAGGAAGGGTGGCTCAAAAAAGAAGAACTTTCATCATCATTCACTCCATCACTGTCTTGCCAGAGGCATGCCCACACTAGTTATAAAACTGCAACATTAACACCCCTCCTTCAGAGTGCAGACACTGTTTTTCCCATCTCCATTTCGACATTTTTGGAATATTTTTGAAAGTTTATACAGTAGTGTACTGTATATTAAAATAAACAGAATAGAGGAAATCAGCTCTAATATACATTATTTAGGTATAAATACTGGTCAGAGAGCCCGTTGTAAGTCCGAGGCGTCGGTAAACGAGTACGTCGCTAAGTGAGGAGAGGTTGTAATAATATATTTTATTTTGACATAATATATGTACAAAGTAGTATAATAGTTTGGTGTACATGCCAAAAGCCCCTTTATATGCAGAGCATTTCAGCAAACTTAAAATTAACTTAATATTAATAAGGTAATAACAGTACATATAGTCATTAGATAAGTTACAATGAATACAAGAGACTTGATGAGTGGAACTTTCCAAAAATCAGTGCTTAGAAACTTGTTCGTTATACACATAAATGAACAAGATACTGGAAAAATTGAATCGTGTATCACTATTTGTGGATGATGTGAAATTAATGAGGCAGATAACTGGTAATGAAAAAGAGAGGCTTTAAAATTATCTGAATAAACTGAATATAATGATCAGGAAAGGGGCTGTTTAAATTCAATTCTGTAAAGTGCAAATTGAGACTAGGAGGCATTGAGAATATTGGACACAATTTAACCTGGAAGGTGTTATTCTGCAAACAACATACAGTCATACCCCACCCTATGTCATTAACTGGTTCCTAGAGCTGTGACGTAACCCAGTTTTTGATATAAATTAGACATAATGCCTTTAACCCTTAAACTGTCCAAATGTAGATCTACGTTTTTTCAACATCCGAAAGTATGTAAAAAATGTAGATTTTCTTTTTTATTTTATAGTTGAAAGCGTGTAAAAAAACTTTGATCTACCTTTTTTTTTTTTTTTGTTATATTTGAAAATACATGTAGGTAAAAAATTGTAGATCTACTTTTGGAGCACTAAGCATGTGAACGTAGATCTATGTTTGGACAGTTTAAGGGTTAAATGATGACAAACACCATAAAACTAGTGTAATTAACTCGTGAAAGAATATAGCTATTGCTAAATTTTAAAGAACACTAAAAACACAATTTAGCCATATTTTTAAAGAATAATGAACATAATGAATAATGAACTCTGAAGGAGGGGTGTTAATGTTGCAGTTTAAAAACTGTAGTGTAAAGCACCCTTCTGGCAAGACAGTGATGGAGTGAATGATGGTGAAAGTTTTTCTTTTTCGGGCCACCCTGCCTTGGTGGCAATCAGCCAGTGTGATAATATAAAAATAATAAAAAATGAACATAATTAAAAAAATTATGACAAAGGTGACGGAAAGTTAGATGTAATGATGTTCACTGAACTGAAATTTACTCTAAAGTGGTGTAAAGGTGAATTTGACGTAGGCTGAAATGACGTAAAGTGGGTTATGACTGTAAAAGGAAAAATATCTGGGAGTAAGCATCTACTCAAATACATCACCAGTCACATTCATCCAAAAAAGTCAAACATTGTGGATTATTTCCACTGAGCTCCTTAGGTCCCTTCCCAGGATACAACCACAATATATACCTGAATGATCCCTAGGTGTCAATAATATTTACTGCTAGGTGAAGGAAGGAGTCAGAATATTCTGTCTCACTCTACCTAGGACTGAACTAAAGATCTTTTGGTTGCAAACAATCTTCCATGTGATAATAAAAACTATATGCTATTACTTATGCACAACATTTTTAGGTCTTAAGCTTGGGCTAATAGTAGTTGCATGAAAATAAAAATGTACTGGACATAGGTGCATAAATGAGGCTGACTATGCAATAAATACAAAGAATTACATATATACATAAACAACAAAAAACTTATTGAAACTAAGCATTTAGTAAAAAGGTATAGAATAAAATTTCATGTTAAAGTGAAATTGAACTTCAAGAAAATTAAAGACCAAATAAGAAAGTAATGATGCAGATACCTTATATATAAAAATGCAAGGAATATTGTGCAGCTAATTTATAACTTCGAAGTTAAAGATGAATAGTAATTTTTTTTTTTTTCAAAATCATAAAGTAAAAATTTTTTAATTCATCTATCAAGCTATTCCACAATTTTGACCCTTTCAGTTGCATTAAGTTTCTTCAGCAATGGTGCCCCGTGGCCTTGTGGTTAGAGCTCTCCCTTCACACAGTGAGGGTCCAGATTCGATTCCCAGCGAGGGCAGAAACATTGGGCATGTTTCTTTACACCGGTTGTCTATGTTCCTCATCAGGAGCCTGGGTGTTGGTCGACTGGTGTGGGTCGCATCCTAGGACAAAACTGACCTAATTTGCCCGAAATGCTCCTCATAACAAGCAGCTTTCTATATAGTAGTGTGTCACTGGTGTCAGCTAGATCTGTATACCTTGAACATGTACTTGTAGAAATAAAGATATTATTATTATTATTATTATTATTATTATTATTAACAAAGTATAATTTAAAGAGCTGCTTGTTTCAAATGTGAGCAATGCCTGTGTGCTCTGTTCAAATTTCCCAGAAAGTGTCTTAGGTCAGTATCTATATTAGTGTAGTGTTTTAAAGATATGGAATGACCAGTAGTAGGTTTAGGGATATAAATGAGAGCACAATGTACTTCATATTGCCTAAAATTTGAGTTCGTGATGGTTCTGACAGCTGCCTTTCATTGTGTGATAATTCGTTTGAGGCAGGCAGCTGAGGTTGAACCCCAGGCACAAATTCCTGAGGTGATATATGGGTAAATGAAATAGTAGTAGTGTTAGCAGTGTGGATTTGGGTCTGGAACATAAGAGCAAATTTTAGAGACTATACTTAAAGTTTGTGATACATTTTTTATATGAGCTGAATATGAGAATGTTTCATTTACTATTAGCAAACCTAAGAATTTGCCCTCTGGTTGGATAACTGAGGAACTTCGATTTATGACTACAAGCCATTATTAGTGAAGCAGGATTTGAAGTAACTCTGCGTCATCTCAGAGCCCATAGTGATTAAGTTTATGAAGATTTTATTCTGGTTAACCAGGAGGGTTAATAACCCAGGATAACTCAAGAAAAACCAAGCAGTCTGGCTTGTGACCACAATGGGATGTGACCTGCAATAGTTGACTAGCACCCATGAATGTGTCTACATACTGCCAAGTCCTTCTGCTATAAGCCAAAGGCACTACGACCTAACAGTGTACTAGTATTAATTTTGATATACAGGTACCATCTGATTTACGACCAAGCTTGGTTCCGACCAACCGGTCGTAAGTCAAAATGGACGTAAGTCGAACCTTACTACTGAATATCAACATCACACTTTTGTAATGATTTTATTTTATTGTTTTATTTTGGTATTTCATTTTTTACTTTACTTTTTATGCTGTTAGCACTGTATTTTATACTGTAAGGTTTAGGATAAACACTGTATACAACACAAACAGTTGTTTTATTTCCCAAAAATTTGGCATAAAATACACGGTCGTAAGTTGAGTGGTTGTATGTTGAGCAGGTTGTAAGTCGGATGGTAGGTGTATAGTTCACATATACACGTACAGTGAAACCTCGAGTTTCGGCCACCCCAAATTTCGGCCATTTTACATTTCAGTTACTTTTTCGCCCAGATTTTGTCTTAAATTTCAGCCACCGTACCAGACCTATCCGCCTGCCCACGTCCACACAAAGCATCCCACGCATGCGTTGTAAGTCAGTTTGGCTTTCTTTCTCCTCAAATGAACATTACCCTCCGCATTCATCCATACATTTCACAATAATCCATTGTTTTTTGTGCTTGTTGATTGAGTGTGATTGCTACATAATTAACCATGGGCCCCAAAAAACCTTCCTAGTGCCAGCCCTTTGATAAAGAAAGTGAGAAACATGATAGAATTGAAGAAAGAAACTCTCGAAAAATACGAAAGTGGTATGCGTGTGCTCCAGCTTGCCAGGATGTATGGCGAAAACAAATCAACCATCAGTTCCATCCTGGCAAAGAAAAAAGAAATCAAGAAAGCTGATGATGTGAAAAGGGTAGATATGCTAATGAAAAATAGATCACAGACAATCGAATATGTTGAGCTGTTGGTGGTGTGGATCAATGACAAACAATTAGTGGGAGGCAGTTGCACGCGGATCTCGTAAATAAAATGCCTGGAACAAGTGCTGCTGTTAGTGAATTTAAGGCCAGCAAAGGCTGGTTCAACAACTTCAAGAAGCGTAGTGGCATACAGTGTTGTAAGGCATGGCGAGGCTGCAAGTTCAGACAAACGTACGGCTGAAAAATTCGTGCATGAAT
Source organism: Cherax quadricarinatus (assembly GCF_038502225.1). Taxonomy (NCBI): domain Eukaryota; kingdom Metazoa; phylum Arthropoda; class Malacostraca; order Decapoda; family Parastacidae; genus Cherax; species Cherax quadricarinatus. Next base: position 1,390,334 of record NC_091350.1, read on the forward strand.
TCAAGGACTATGTAGAGGCTGAAGGATTCGTCCCCCAAGTGTTCAATTGTGACGAAACAGGCCTCTTTTGGAAGAAATTGCCAAAGAGGACCTACATCACGCAGGAGGAAAAGGCACTGCCAGGACACAAGCCTATGAATGATAGGCTAACTCTCTTGTTCTGTGCTAATGCTACTGGGGATTTCAAAGTGAAGCCTTTACTGGTGTAGCACTCTGAAAATTCCAGAGTGTTCAAGAAAAACAATGTCATCAAGAGTAGATTGTGTGTGATGTGGAGGGCTAACAATAAGGCATGGGTCACAAGGCAAATTTTCATTGTCTGGGTCCATGAAGTGTTTGGCCTGAGTGAAAAAATACCTCCAGGAAAATAAATTGCCACTCAAGTGCCTCCTGGAATTGGGCAGTGCTCCTGCTCTTCCTCCAAATTTAGTAGACCAATTGTCTATGTACTTCACTTTTATAACAGTGAAGTTCTTGCCTCCTAACACCATTCCTCTCATCCACCCCATGGACCAGCAGGTCATTTCAAACTTCAAAAAACTCTACACGAAAGCAGTGTTTCAAAGGTGCTTTGAAGTGACCTTGGACACTGAATTGACCCTAAGAGAGTTCTGGAAGAATCACTTCAATGTCTACAACTGCATAAGCCTGGATAGGTAAGGCTTGGCAGGGAGTGACTTCCAGGACTTTGAACTCTGCTTGGAGAAAATTGTGGCCAGATTGTGTCCAAGAGAAGGATTTTAAAGGGTTTGAGGCTGACCCTGTCGACCCTATGCCTGTTGTGGAATCTATTGTGTCTTTGGGAATGTCCATGGGGTTGGAGGTGAGTGGCCAGTATGTGGAAGAGTTGGTGGAGGACCATGGGGAAGAGCTAACCACTGAAGAGCTGCAAGACCTTCATCTGGAACAGCAACAGACCACAGCTGAGGAACTTGCTTCAGAGATTAAGGAGATTTGTGCAATGTGGAGTAGGGTGCAAGCTTTTGCTGAGGAATATCACCTTGAGCAAGCTGAAACAAGCCATATCTGCAATATGTTCAGCGACAAAACCATGTCCCATTTCAGACAAATGCTAAAGAGAGGCCAGAAACTGACGTCTTCGGACAGTTTTTTTGTGCTACAGGGGTCCAGTGACTCTCAAGCTGGTCCTAGTGCCATTAAAGAACAAAGAAGGGAAGTAACCCCTGATAGGGAATTAAGGTCCTTATGGAGGGGGATTCCCCTTCCAAACAATAATCAGCCCTCCCTCTCTCCTCCCTGTCTTCCATACGCCAACAAGAGTCTTCAGTAAGGTATGTAAATGTGATTTTAAATGTTTATTTATATATTTATTTATCTATTTCATTAGTCATTTAAGCACTATATGTATTTATAATTGTTTTGGTTTGTAAAACTATAGTTATTCTTAAGAAAATGTATTTTTTGTTAATATTTTTGGGTGTCTGGAACAGATTAATTGGATTTACATTATTTCTTATGGGAAATATGTATTGCTTTGACTTTCAAACAATTTGAGTTTCGGCCGAGCTTCCGGAACGGATTACAGCCGAAACTCGAGGTTCCACTGTACTTGCAGCTGTGTCTATTTTTATGAATTTACATGTTCTATTATTCACTAAACATAAAGGTGGCATGTGCTATGTGCAACCCCAATGGAAGTAACTCACAACATTATGCTTTCTTGGGTTATCCTAAGTTAAATATTCATTGCCCATGAGCACTATATGCCTATAATTATAATATGTATTGTGAATACAACCATTTTATTTGGTAAGTAGCCGCATCCTCGGCTCACATCCAAGAGGACCCCAAGATGAATCTTGTATGAGGCAAGATGTATGGGCAAGCTCCTAACACCTGCCCCTCAGGGGAGGTCCTTGATGCCAGTGAGTGGCTCCTGATGCAAGGAATTGTATCTGTCCTTCCCTTCCATGGATCAAACCTGATTGCCTCCTATTCCACAAACACTTTATAACCACTACGGTTTTAGCACTTCTCTCTAAAAATACAGTAATAATAATAATCCTAACTCCTATTGCCCTCTTATATAGCAGTAAATCGATGTTTAAGAGTTTGTCTACTGTTGTGGGTCACAGTCTGGGAAAGGCCTTAAAGAGATAAGATAAGATAAGATAAGATTTCGTTCGGATTTTTAACCCCGGAGGGTTAGCCACCCAGGATAACCCAAGAAAGTCAGTGCGTCATCGAGGACTGTCTAACTTATTTCCATTGGGGTCCTTAATCTTGTCCCCCAGGATGCGACCCACACCAGTTGACTAACACCCAGGTACCTATTTGCTGCTAGGTGAACAGGACAACAGGTGTAAGGAAACGTGTCGAAATGTTTCCACCCGCCGGGAATCGAACCCGGGCCCTCCGTGTGTGAAGCGGGAGCTTTAGCCACCAGGCCACCGGGCCACCCCAATGACTGGCTTTGTTGGGCTATCCTAGGCTACTAACTCTCAGGGGTTAATAATCTGAATAAAACCTTCACCAGGAAGTAATAACCAGGAAACACTAAACCCATAAGGGTCATACATGGGAAGTAATTAGGCCTGATCTAAGAAAGGGGAGGTAGCTCCAATTCCTTGGATCAAAGTGATTAATCATACATTTATAGGGAAGCAAGCAACATGCATCTCCTGGAGAATTGAGAATGAGAAGCAGCTGGATAAAATCCAAAGAATAGGAGGTTAGGTCTGATTTCCTTGATCAAGAGCCCCCTTCACCTGCATCAAGGAACCTCCCTTGAGGTGTTAGATCAAGACTTATATTAAATTCATGGTGGGAAGAGTTAAACCTGTAGGGATCTCAAAGTGCCTTGAGGAATGGGAGGCAATCAGATCTGATCCAAGGAAGATGAAGATAACTCCAGTTCCTTGGATCAAGAGCCCTCACCAGCATCAAGGACCCTCCCTTGAGGTGATGGATCAAGAGCCCCTTTCCAAGAACCCTTCACCAACAAGGAACCTCCCATGAGGTGTTGAATCAAGAACCCCTCACCAGCATCAAGGAACTTTCCTTAACGTGTTGAATTAAGAACCCTTCACCAGCATCAAGGAACTTCCCACGAGGTGTTGGATCAAGAACTCTTCACCAGCATCAAGGAACTTCCCTTGATGTGTTCAATCAAGAACCCTTCATCAGCATCAAAAAATTTCCCTCAAGGTGTTGAATCAAGAACCCTTCACCAGCATCAAGGAACCCTCCCTGAGGCGTTGAATCAAGAACCAATCACCAGAGGCTGAACCAAGAACCCATCACTAGAGACTGAACCAAGAACCCATCACCAGAGACTGAACCAAGAACCCATCACCAGAGACTGAACCAAGAACCCATCACCAGAGACTGAACCAAGAACCCATCACCAGAGACTGAACCAAGAACCCATCACCAGAGGCTGAACCAAGAACCCATCACCAGAGACTGAACCAAGAACCCATCACCAGAGCTGAACCAAGAACCCATCACCAGAGACTGAACCAAGAACCCATCACCAGAGACTGAACCAAGAACCCATCACCACTGAACCAAGAACCCATCACTAGAGACTGAACCAAGAACCCATCACCAGAGACTGAACCAAGAACCCATCACCAGAGACTGAACCAAGAACCCATCACCAGAGACTGAACCAAGAACCCATCACCAGAGACTGAACCAAGAACCCATCACCAGAGACTGAACCAAGAACCCATCACCAGAGACTTGAACCAAGAACCCATCACCAGAGACTGAACCAAGAACCCATCACCAGAGACTGAACCAAGAACCCATCACCAGAGACATGAACCAAGAACCCATCACCAGAGACTGAACCAAGAACCCATCACCAGAGACTGAACCAAGAACCCATCACCAGAGACTTGAACCAAGAACCCATCACCAGAGACTGAACCAAGAACCCATCACCAGAGACTGAACCAAGAACCCATCACCAGAGACTGAACCAAGAACCCATCACCAGAGACTGAACCAAGAACCCATCACCAGAGACATCACCAGAGACTGAACCAAGAACCCATCACCAGAGACTGAACCAAGAACCCATCACCAGAGACTGAACCAAGAACCCATCACCAGAGACTTGAACCAAGAACCCATCACCAGAGACTTGAACCAAGAACCCATCACCAGAGACTGAACCAAGAACCCATCACCAGAGTGAACCAAGAACCCATCACCAGAGACTGAACCAAGAACCCATCACCAGAGACTGAACCAAGAACCCATCACCCTAGAATTGAACCAAGAACCCATCACCAGAGACTTGAACAAAGAACCCCTCACCAGAGACTGAACCAAGAACCCATCACCAGAGACTTGAACCAAGAACCCATCACCAGAGACTTGAACCAAGAACCCATCACCAGAGACTTGAACCAAGAACCCATCACCAGAGACTTGAACCAAGAACCCATCACCAGAGACTTGAACCAAGAACCCATCACCAGAGACTGAACCAAGAACCCATCACCAGAGACTTGAACCAAGAACCCATCACCAGAGACTGAACCAAGAACCCATCACCAGAGACTGAACCAAGAACCCATCACCAGAGACTTGAACCAAGAACCCATCACCAGAGACTGAACCAAGAACCCATCACCAGAGACTTGAACCAAGAACCCATCACCAGAGACTTGAACCAAGAACCCATCACCAGAGACTTGAACCAAGAACCCATCACCAGAGACTTGAACCAAGAACCCATCACCAGAGACTTGAACCAAGAACCCATCACCAGAGACTGAACCAAGAACCCATCACCAGAGACTTGAAACAAGAACCCATCACCAGAGACTTGAACCAAGAACCCATCACCAGAGACTGAACCAAGAACCCATCACCAGAGACTTGAACCAAGAACCCATCACCAGAGACTTGAACCAAGAACCCATCACCAGAGACTGAACCAAGAACCCATCACCAGAGACTTGAACCAAGAACCCATCACCAGAGACTTGAACCAAGAACCCATCACCAGAGACTTGAACCAAGAACCCATCACCAGAGACTTGAACCAAGAACCCATCACCAGAGACTTGAATCAAGAACCCATCACCAGAGACTTGAACCAAGAACCATCACCAGAGACTTGAACTAAGAACCCATCACCAGAGACTTGAACCAAGAACCCATCACCAGAGACTTGATCACCAAGAACCCCATTACCAGAGACCCTAGAACCAAGAACCCATCACCAGAGACTGAACCAAGAACCCAGAGACTGAACCAAGAACCTATCACCAAAGACTTGAACCAAGAACCCATCACCAGAGACTGAGCCAAGAACCCATCACCAGAGACTTGAACCAAGAACCCATCACCAGAGACTTGAACCAAGAACCCATCACCAGAGACTGAACCAAGAACCCATCACCAGAGACTGAACCAAGAACCCATCACCAGAGACTGAACCAAGAACCCATCACCAGAGACTGAACCAAGAACCCATCACCAGAGACTGAACCAAGAACCCATCACCAGAGACTGAACCAAGAACCCATCACCAGAGACTTGAACCAAGAACCCATCACCAGAGACTGAACCAAGAACCCATCACCAGAGACTTGAACCAAGAACCCATCACCAGAGACTTGAACCAAGAACCCATCACCAGAGACTTGAACCAAGAACCCATCACCAGAGACTTGAACCAAGAACCCATCACCAGAGACTGAACCAAGATCCCATCACCAGAGACTTGAACCAAGAACCCATCACCAGAGACTTGAACCAAGAACCCATCACCAGAGACTTGAACCAAGAACCCATCACCAGAGACTGAACCAAGAACCCATCACCAGAGACTTGAACCAAGAACCCATCACCAGAGACTTGAACCAAGAACCCATCACCAGAGACTTGAACCAAGAACCCATCACCAGAGAGACTGAACCAAGAACCCATCACCAGAGACTTGAACCAAGAACCCATCACCAGAGACTTGAACCAAGAACCCATCACCAGAGACTTGAACCAAGAACCCATCACCAGAGACTTGAACCAAGAACCCATCACCAGAGACTTGAACCAAGAACCCATCACCAGAGACTTGAACCAAGAACCCATCACCAGAGACTTGAACCAAGAACCCATCACCAGAGACTTGAACCAAGAACCCATCACCAGAGACTTGAACCAAGAACCCATCACCAGAGACTGAACCAAGAACCCATCACCAGAGACTTGAACCAAGAACCCATCACCAGAGACTTGAACCAAGAACCCAGCGCCAGAGACTGAACCAAGAACCCACCAGAGACTGAACCAAGAACCCATCACCAGAGACTGAACCAAGAACCCATCACCAGAGACTGAACCAAGAACCCATCACCAGAGACTTGAACCAAGAACCCATCACCAGAGACTTGAACCAAGAACCCATCACCACCAGAGACTTGAACCAAGAACCCATCACCACCCATCACCAGAGACTGAACCAAGAACCCATCACCAGAGACTTGAACCAAGAACCCATCACCAGAGACTTGAACCAAGAACCCATCGCCAGAGACTTGAACCAAGAACCCATCACCAGAGACTGAACCAAGAACCCATCACCAGAGACTTGAACCAAGAACCCATCACCAGAGACTGAACCAAGAACCCATCACCAGAGACTTGAACCAACAACCTGAAGGTCAGGTTAGGTAAGGTTCGTCAGGAAACGGGACAAATGTTTCCTGACGCGGGTCTTAGTCAGATGATGACCCGCTTTTGGAGCTTTTGGTCATCTGACCGAGGCCTTCCGCTGGCTTACCGGTCCACCCCTTTAAAAATTATGGTCATTTATAACCTGAAACGAGAGAAAAAAAACAAACAGGAAATATATCTTCAATATCAATATCCTTGAACACATCAATAATGCGACTCACCAGTATGGGCGTAGGACACAGGAACTCTCCATATACTAACATGGGAAAACACTGAGGCCAAAAACTTGCCCAGGGAAAGAGGAATAATAATACGTTTATAATAACTCCAACTTATGTCTGCAGTTCTCCTCACTCCCATCCACCTCAATACAGGGCTACTGTATAGCGCTATCGACATTAATTGCACCATAGTCACCGTCATGGGGTAGGGAAACTCGTTAAGTAACGTCTTACCCACTACGTTATTACTTGAACTAACTAAATACCAGATTATACATAAAAATATAACGCGCACTACAACACCCTCTGATCTCTGAGCAGCCATGTTGGCAACTGACGTCAGCTGATCATTATTGTGGCACGATTTGTAGTGCAACTTGTCGAGATTAAATGTAAACATTTGTAATGATATATCATTTGCGTCCTTTTTTGTTATATGTTTATCTCAGTTAAAGATGTGGTTGTGTTATGTGACGTGTTTTCTTAAGTGTTTAGCTGGAATAAGGTTAAGAGAGCATTTAGAAATATACTCAGAAGATTTTGATCCAGTCCACACAAAAGTTTAAAGTTGTTTCTTTTGGTAATTTTTTAGGATATTAAAGTAAAGTAAACTGGAAAAATCATCATTCGAACACTATTAATTTATTCTTTCCATATATTACAACTAGTTTAAAAGCTTTCAATGATAACATTAACCTAAATGTTTTAACAAGAATAAAAGCTTCGTTTAAAGTAATAAACGATCACTCCTGTATTTATATTTTTTTTTGGCCATAGAAATTGTGCAAGGAAACGTTTCCAGTAAATTTACGAGTAGTAATTTACAAAAAATATAAAATAAGCCCATTAGCAACTGTTATTATATTTTTTATTCATTATTTAAGAATTCGGGATACATGCTACATATAAGGACAAAGACAAATAAGCACAATTAAGACATTTATTAATGAAGATGTTAAGATAAGTTAGATAAGATAAGATTTCGTTCGGATTTTTAACCCCGGAGGGTTAGCCACCCAGGATAACCCAAGAAAGTCAGTGCGTCATCGAGGACTGTCTAACTTATTTCCATTGGGTCCTTAATCTTGTCCCCCAGGATCCGACCCACACCAGTCGACTAATACCCAGGTACCTATTTGCTGCTAGCTGAACAGGACAACAGGTGTAAGGAAACGTGTCGAAATGTTTCCACCCGCCGGGAATCGAACCCGGGCCCTCCGTGTGTGAAGCGGGAGCTTTAGCCACCAGGCCACCTAATATAGAGCTGAAACTGTATAGTCCTTGTGGCTTAGCGCTTCTTTTTGATTATAATAATATAGAGCTGAAAACACAAGGATACTTACTAGCCGGCTCACCTCATCAGTTCCAGCCTTCCTGAATATAACAAAAGAAAGAAAGACCACTGTGGCAGACCGACTAGTTCATGCTAGGCAGGTTTAACTCACACCAAACCACACTCGGCACTCATACTTGTCCAACCTGTTTGTAAAGCTACCCATTGTGGAAATTTATTTGGTCCCTAAAGTTCCACAGGACAGATACGGTGTACAAAGGGGTCCCAGCATGGCCGTTATGGAACGGCTGAGCTGGGTGGCCGGATTGTCGAATGTGGATGGAAGGTACTATTTAATTTATAGATTTACCCTTCAGGGAAGAAGTAGGTAGTTTTACTGTTAGTACACTAATATTAGGATTATTAAGGCAACTGTAGATATTAATAATGTAGACCTAAGACCTTAACATAGGTAGTAATAGGCCAATAATGTAGGCAAGCACTAGGTTAAGTTAGCTAGGGAGAACTGGCAGCCCTAGTTTGAACAACGAGGCGCGGGTCTCGAAGACACAAGAGCGCCCTTCTATGACCAGACATCACCTGGACAAGACGTGCCGTGATCAGCAGACGGCGCCCCCCACGTGTCTTCACATATGAGACCTGGGGGAAATCTGGTAGAGGCACCTCGATGTACCATAGATGACCTCCTCCATCAGGCCCATACAGTAAGACAAGACCTCCACCTTTTCCGTAGGATTTCTGGCCAGTGTCTGGGGAAAATTGTGAGTGTGTTGATCTGTAGGCCTGTGTGCAGCTGGCAGTGCATGTCCAGTACGTACCAGCGTCTTTTGTCAGTCTAGAAGCTAGTGTTCGTGTCTGCATAGTTATACTAGGGGATACACACCCCCTTGGATATAGGAATTTCTGAGGTGCAGGCAGGTCACTAATAACGATTGAATATTGCAGGAATTAAGGCTCCTGGTTGCACGTGGTTTCTGAGGGGAAGTCCAAAGGGGCTAAGCTTAGGGAGGTTGAAGATCAGGATATATGCTGCAACACCAAGTAAGTTAGTCCTTTATACGTGCATGCAGGCGAGTTTCGTGCAACGTCAATCATTTGTGAAAATCTGTCCTATAAGCCACTTGTGAGGCTGAGGTACCCACCTCAGAAGTCGGTGTCAACAGAGTTTACCAGGGTAGGCAACTCACTTGGAGGCAGTCCAGCCAAATTTTCACACCCATAATTCATGTTTCAATGACGCTTCTCGGGAGTTTATTCCATTCATCCACAATAATTAGACATAGTAAAAAACTTATAGACCTTTACTATCACAATTAATGAAGTAACATGAGTAGAGCAAACATTATTAATAACTTCTTGAGACACATTCTCGCCAACACAGAAAAACACTAAATTTAGGTTGTTGTACGTCAACACAGACCCACTATGCACATGTTATCAAGGTTCGCTGAGACCTAGAAAAGTTAAAATCAGGGACTTATCACGGCAGACGGAACGGTACTCAACAAATCAATCCTTAAATCATACCACGGGTGGGGTTTGAACCCGCGATCAGAGTCTCAAAACTCCTGACCGTTGCGTTAGCTACTGTGCCATGGCATAGTTTGTTTGCAATCGTGTCATTACGATTTCGTGAGTCAAGTCAGACTACAACATGATCTGCAACTTCTTTGGAGACACCAATACACAGGATTTCAATCAGGTGCCCCGTTGCCTGGTGGCTAAAGCTCTCGCTTCACACGACGAGCGTCTGGGTTCGATTCCCAGCGAGGGTAGAAACATTGGGCGTGCTTCTTTACATCGGTTGTCTATGTTTACCCATCAGTAAAATGGGTACCTAATTTTCCCGAAATGCTCTGCGTAACAAGCGGCTTTCTATATAGTAGTATGTCATTGATGTCAGCTATGGTCTGTATACCTTGTGCATGTACTTGTAGTAAATAAAGATTTTTATTTATTATATTATTATTATGAGTGGCTGGACGCGACCAAGTTGTAAGCTAAGCCCGATGGATCCTCCATAAACGTAAACAGAGCAAAACGATTTTGCAACTGCTGCCCAGCAAACCTATGTCAGCCGGGCTGTAAGGGTTGTATAAAACTCACAAGCCCAACTTACCTCTAAGATCCATCACATTATGCATCTCCAGAGCCCCTCACAAACTGATGGGTAACTTCCTAAACAACTCTCCGGACTTTTAGGCACCATAAATCAGACACACTTCAAGCACTCAGGGACCTTATCAACCTTGTCAGAAACATAAACATTACGAATAATGTGCCAACCACATAAGCTATTTATCTTTTCTAATACATAATCAATGATACTCTGAAACTCTGAACTTCCGTGAACCCAGGCAAGATTTGGTCATCCTGGTGGAGCTGTGCGTTAATTATAATTGTTTTAACTAAGGAGAACAGAGGTACAAACTGTGTTTTTGGGTTGCCATGGACTCGCTCACATATACTGTGTTGGCCAGTTTCTATATACAACCCGAGTATATCAACATTATTATTAATAATAAAAATAATAATAATAATAATAATAATAATAATAATAATAATAATAATAATAATAATAATAATAATATCTTTATTTCTACAAATACATGTGCAAGGTATACAGACCATAGATGACATCAGTAACATACTACTATTATAGAAAGCCGCTTGGTATGCTGAGCATTGAAGGCAAATTAGGTAAATTTGGTCCCAGGATGCGACCCACACCAGTCGACTAACACCCAGGTACCCATTTTACTGATGGGTGAAAATGGACAACCGGTGTAAGGAAACACACTCAATATTTTAACCCTTGCCGGGAATCGAACCTGGGCAATCACTGTGTAAAGCGAGAGCTTTTGCCACCAGGCCAATGGCGTAGAGTGGCTATGCTATATCAACGACGTATTGGCGAGCTTTTCCAACAGACCCGATATACATAGCATCCTCAACATTATCAACAAAATCGAATCCACCATTAAATTCACGTTAGAGAAGGTGAATGACAACCGACTGCCATTCTTGGACGTCCTACTACACAGGCTGTGACAAACTGATTTTTAAAATATATAGGAAATCCACCACCAAAGGCACCTTACAAGCTTCCACTTGTACCATGACACCAGAACCAAGAGGCGTGTCATCACTGGTTTCTTACCTACCGTCTAGACTCTCTAGAGCAGTGGTTCCCAAACTGGGGGTAAATTACCCCCTGGGGGTAATTTAACCATTTTTGGGGGGTAATGGAGGGGTGACAGAAAAAAAGTTATGAATTCTGAAAATCAAGAAAACAATGCGGTACCCGGTATGAGGATTATTGTTAACTTTGTCTTAGTATATAAAGTTCTAAAGTAAACCTATTATAAGTAAGTAATAAAGTTAAACCAAATAACAATAAACATCAAAAACTAATATACAGTATTAGAAAAGAAGAAATATATAGCTAAGTGTGTGGAAACCCAAAAGTATTTTGACAAGTATGCTTCAGGACAAAAGTCACTTAGTAGCCCAGATCGACCTGTCCAGTACGTGTCACTCACTTCCTGAGGCTGCCTCTATTTCACACTGTCAGTTTATCTGTGAGCATCAGCCGAGGTAGACATAAGCTGGTATGTATGTGTACTGCCCTGTGCAGTATATAGTTAGTATTTACCCACTGTTACTGTGAATTTGTAGCTATTATTAATTTTATATATAATGTATGTGTGGTTCTTACGTTTTCAATGGTTTTGCTAGGATTAGCAGAGTATGCGAGGCTGTATACGTTCACGTTTAGCCATATATATCAATAATAACAACATTTTGTGAAAGGGGTAACATGCTTTATGTGGCATGTTAAATTGGGTAACAAGCTGAAAAAGTTTGGGAACCACTGCTCTAGAGGATCACCAGCCCACATTTTCTTAAAGTGGAGTGAAAGTTCCTACCACATTTCCTGTGAATATCTTGCTTATATTAGATCATTGGTTGATTATGCTGCGCCACTACTTGCTCTTGTGTCTGACTGGAAGCTTGGAGGGCTGGAAAAACTGCAGAACGAAGCAATGAGGATCATCCTAGGATGCCCTCGTACTGCCAAAATTTTAAATATGCAAAAAGAACTTGATATTCCAAGCATCAGAGATCGTGTTACTGAAAGAAATATCCTAATTGGGGTTAATATGCTCAGGCAAGCTCATTCAAACCCCTGCACAGAAGCCCTCCAAACTTTCCTCAGCACTGGTGAACACTCCTCCAGATGGATCGAAAAGACTGGAACCGACCTCCGCATAAATCAGATACATGATCTATGTCAAGTAAGGCAACAGCGGCACTTCTCCGCTCCATGGAATATTACCCCATTCCAAACTACCATTCCTCCATTTCCCCCCAAACTACTTCTTAAATCACAACCAAAACTTCGCCTTGAAGCCAAACATGAGGCCTTAAGCTGTATTGATAACTTAGTCACACAGCACACACTCTCGCAAATTATTTACGTTGATGGTTCTGTTCACCACTCCACTGGTGCAGCTGGTAGTGCTGCTGTTGTCGTACAGAGTGATGGCTCTCTTAAAGAAATTGGAGCACGCATCAATAATTGGGCCTCTACCCTTCAGACAGAACTGTTTGCCATACTCCTTGCACTGAAATGCATCTATGTATCAAAGATTGACAGCTTAATTGTAACTGATTCTCTGTCATCCATAAATGCTCTCAACTCATTAAGCATAAATTGTGGCATGCTTGTGTCAGAAGCCAGACACAGGTATGGTAGGATTGTGGACAGTGGAGTCAGAGTGCACATGCTGTGGAGTCCATCTCACATTGGTCTTCAGATGCATGATAGAACTGATAAATTGGCTAAGCTGTATGCTTTCAAAGAGGGAGTAGATTACAATCTTGGCTTGTCAGGTAGTAGTTTGAGAACAATTATACGAAAAGAACTTCAGCTGAATTTTATGGACTTAAGGCTCAGGGAGATTGACACCAGTGAGTCCATCTATCATCATTCTATCATGCAGGAGGAGCCACATGTCTATGGTGCATCCAACAAAACAAGCAGACTCTTGGATGTCACTACCGCCCGGCTCCGGCTGGGTTACAAGTATCTTTGGCAGGTTAAATCACCACCACCAGATGTAGACCAAACGAAATGTAAACTTTGCCAGATGGATTATTGTCACACCCTGCGTCATTATGTACTGGAGTGCGATAAAATTAATGAATTTAGAAACAACTCACTCAGAAGTGTTCAAGAAATGGCTAAGTATTTTATCCACAGTGGTATATTACAGACCATTCTGGAGAAATACCCTGACTTTGCTAGCTGTAAATAAAGCATTACCACATATGTGCATGTACTCACCTCACCTATTTGTGGTTGCAGGGGTCGAGTCACAGCTCCTGGCCCCGCCTCTTCGCTGATTGCTACTAGGTCCTCTCTCTCCCTGCCCCATGAGCTCTATCATACCTCGCCTTAAAACTATGTATGGTTCCTGCCTCCACCACATCACTTTCTAGGCTATTCCATGGCCTGACTACTCTATGACTGAAGAAATACTTCCTAACATCCCTTTGATTCATCTGAGTCTTCAACTTCCAATTGTGACCTCTTGTGTCTGTGTCCCATCTCTGGAACATCCCGTCTTTGTCCACCTCGTCTATTCCGCGCAGTATTTTATATGTCGTTATCATGTCTCCCCTGACCCTCCTGGCCTCCAGTGTCGTCAGGCCGATTTCCCTCAACCTTTCTTCATAGGACAATCCCCGTAGCTCTGGGACTAGTCTTGTTGCAAACCTTTGCACTTTCTCTAATTTCTTGACGTGCTTGACTAGGTGTGGATTCCAAACTGGTGCTGCATACTCCAGTATGGGCCTGACGTAGATGGTGTACAGAGTCTTAAACGAATCCTTACTGAGGTATCGGAACGCTATCCGTAGGTTTGCCAGGCGCCCGTATGCTGCAGCAGTTATCTGATTGATGTGCGCCTCAGGAGATATGCTCGGTGTTATACTCACCCCCAGATCTTTTTCCTTTAGTGAGGTTTGCAGTCTTTGGCCATCTAAACTATATTGTGTCTGCGGTCTTCTTTGCCCTTCCCCAATCTTCATGACTTTGCATTTGGCAGGGTTAAATTCAAGGAGCCAGTTGCTGGACCAGGCTTGTAGCCTGTCCAGGTCTCTTTGTAGTCCTGCCTGATCCTCGTCCGATTCGATTCTTCTCATTAACTTCACATCGTCTGCAAACAAGGACACTTCTGAGTCTATCCCTTCCGTTATGTCGTTCACGTATACCAAGAACAGCACAGGTCCTAGGACTGACCCCTGTGGAACCCCGCTTGTCACAGGCGCCCACTCTGACACCTCGTCGCGTACCATGACTCGTTGTTTCCTCCCTGTCAGATATTCTCTGATCCATTGCAGTGCCTTTCCTGTTATGTGTGCCTGGTCCTCTAGCTTTTGCAGTAACCTCTTGTGAGGAACTGTGTCGAAAGCCTTCTTGCAGTCCAAAAATACGCAGTCGATCCACCCCTCTCTCTCTTGTCTTACTTCTGTCACCTTGTCATAAAACTCTAGTAGGTTTGTGACAGGATTTTCCTTCCCTGAAACCGTGCTGGTTGTCAATTATACACTTGTTTCTTTCCAGGTGCCCCACCACTCTCCTCCTGATGATCTTCTCCATGACCTTGCATACTATACACGTTAGAGATACAGGTCTGTAGTTTAGTGCCTCATGTCTGTCTCCCTTTTTAAAAATTGGGACTACATTTGCCATTTTCCATACCTCAGGGAGTTGCCCAGTTTCAAATGATGTGTTGAAGATCTTTGTTAATGGCTCACACAATATCTCTGCTCCCTCTTTAAGGACCCATGGAGAGATGTTGTCTGGTCCCACCGCCTTTGAGGTGTCAAGTTTGCATAGCAGCTTCTTCACCTCCTCCTTGGTTATATGTACCTCATCCAGCACTTGCTGGTGTGCCCCCCTGTTCTGATTTCTTGGAGTCCTACTGGTTTCCACTGTAAATACCTCTTTAAATCTTGTGTTGAGCTCCTGACATACCTCTCGGTCGTTTCTTGTGAATTCCCCATCACCCTTCCTCAGTCTGATTACCTGGTCCTTGACTGTTGTTTTCCTCCTGATGTGGCTGTACAACAGCTTCGGGTCAGTCTTTACTTTTGATGCTATGTCATTTTCATATTGTCTCTGAGCCTCCCTTCTTATCTGTGCATATTCGTTTCTGGCTCTTCGGCTGATTTCTTTATTTTCCTGAGTTCTCTGTCTTCTGTACCTTTTCCATTCTCTAGTACACCTAGTTTTTGCCTCCCTACACCTTTGGGTGAACCAAGGACTCGTTCTGTTCTTCCCATTATTTCTGTTTCCCTTGGGAACAAACCTCTCCTCTGCCTCCTTGCATTTTGTTGCTACATAGTCCATCATTTCTTGTACTGGTTTTCCTGTCAGTTCCCTCTCCCACTGAATGTCTTGAAGGAAGTTCCTCATGCCTGAGTAGTTCCCCCTTTTGTAGTTTGGTTTTTCCCAGCCTATTCCTGCTACTCTCTCCACTTGGAGCTCAACTATGTAGTCGAAGCACAGAACCACATGATCACTAGCTCCCAGGGGCCTTTCATACATGATACCCTCGATGTCCGAACTACTCATGGTGAATACAAGGTCCAACCTTGCTGGTTCATCCTCTCCTCTCTCTCTGGTAGTGTCTCTAACATGTTGATGCATGAGGTTCTCCAGTACCACATCCATCATCTTGGCTCTCCATGTTTCGGGACCCCCATGGGGCTCCAGGTTTTCCCAGTCAATCTCCTTGTGATTGAAATCACCCATAACTAGTAACTTTGCTCCCCCCATGTGTGCTCTCCTGGCCACCTCGGCTAGTGTGTTGATCATTGCTCTGTTGCTCTCATCGTATTCTTCTCTTGGCCTCCTGCAGTTCTGTGATGGGTTGTACATTACTGCAATTATCACCTTATGTCCCTCAGACTGGATTGTTCCTACTAAGTAGTCCCTTTCGCCCATGCCATCCATTCCTTCCATTTTCTCAAAACCCCACTGGTTTTTAATGAGCAGTGCAACTCCTCCTCCCCCTCTCCTCCCTCTGTCTTTCCTGAAAATTTGATATCCGGATGGAAAGATTGAATCTGTTATTATTCTGGTGAGTTTTGTTTCTGTGAGTGCTATTATGTCTGGGGATGTCTCTTTGATTCTTTCGTGCCACTCCTCATACTTGTTTGTTATTCCATCTGCATTTGTATACCACACCTTCAACTTCTTTTCTAAGACTGTGGTCTGGGAAGTATATTGGGGTTGGGGAAGTGGGAGACCTGGTAAGGAACTATGGGTTGTTGCTGTGGGGGTGAAGTTTGTAATGTAGTGGGTGGGGGCATTGGATGTGGCATGGGTGTTTTGATTTAGAGTGTTTGGTTGCACTGGGTGTGTGTGTGTGTGTGTGTGTGTGTGTGTGTGTGTGTGTGTGTGTGTGTGTGTGTGTGTGTGTGTGTGTGTGTGTGTGTGTGTGTGTGTGTGTGTGTGTTTGTGTGTATGTGTGTGAGTGTGTGTGTGTGTGTGTGTGTGTGTGTGTGTGTGTGTGTGTGTGTGTGTGTGTGTGTGTATGAGTGTGTGTGTGTGTGTGTATGAGTGTGTGTGTGTATGAGTGTGTGTGCGTGTGTGTGTATGAGTTTGTGTGTGTGTGTGTGTGTGTTTATGCGTGTGTGTGTATGAATTTGTATGTGTGTGTGTGTGTGTGTGTGTGTGAGAGAGAGAGAGAGACTCAGCAATCAACATTTGCACCAATAACTCACTACAGTTGTGACCGGGTGTGGAAGTGTGAATTGCTCATTACTCTAAAATTTGTTCATGATTGCAGCCATGTATAAACGTAAGTAACCATTCTTACAGTATTCATTACCTTTGTAACTTGTGAGTTCATTACCTTTGTAACTTGTGAGTTCATTACCTTGTACCTAGTTCAGCCATCAAAACTTTGGAGCCCGGTCCCTGGACCCATTGTGTACCTCTGTAATCTGTAAATACCTTTGTAACTTGTAATGATTGTGACTAGACCTACCTGGAGTTCATTACCTTTGTAAATTGTGAGTTCATTACCTTTGTAAATTGTGAATTCATTACCTCTGTAACTTGCTCAGCTATCAAAACTTTGAGGCCCAGTCCCTGGACCCATTATGTACCTCTGTAATCTTTTGACTACCGCCCACAGGATGGGTATGGGGTGCATAATAAACATATTAAACTAAAAACTAAACACCATCAGAGACAACATCAACCATACGCTATTTTACTATTACATTGCAATCATATAGGAGAATTGAATCCGTAGGAGTCAATAGTTCTATGGTACACCGGAAAGAACTTCCACCAGGTATATGGTCCTCCTTGTTAGCATCGTGGCCAACGACGTTTCTCCAGCACTTATTTGCAGTCATATCCAAGAGGCAGCCATTGCCAAGACCACTGTTAGAGACCTGGTTAGGCCGATGCCAGTGATTAACGTTGAAACTTGGCCGATACCAGTGAACAACGTTGAAACTTACGACGGTGTGTATGGGGTCTGATGCAGGATGCTAGAAGGAGAGAAACGATGTAAAATATCGATACGATGAAAAAAAAAAAAGAGACAAAAATGCAGTATTTCTTTCTTTGTGCCCAAAGATCTACTTATTCTTTCATCGAATTTTGCATACCACGTAAACAATTATGACAGCTGAGGGTTTTTCAGGATGTTCTTATAATATATTTAACATTCCTTCGCTACTGGGGCGCATAATAAACATATTAAACTAACTAACTAACTGGTAGTGAAAATTTAAATTCCTCTGTTGAATCTTTTAACAGACCCCAATTTCTTACATCGTTAAAAAACGTAAAATCAGTGCGTGATAAACATTTCCAAGTACTGAGTTAAGATTAAGTGAGGTGGCGTTCCAGCTTGGCATTCATCAAATGTAATTAGAAACACAAGGCGAGCTGTTAAGGAGGAGATATCGGTGAGCAGTACACGGCCCCACACGCCAGCCAGCACACGACGACCATGGAGTGACTAATAAAGAACTTTACACTTGTCACTATTGGTGAATAGCTGGCAATATGGATACAAATGGCGTACTGTTGGTAATCATTGAGAAAAAGTACTGTAGAACATGTTTTTGTTGAGAGCACGTTTCGCTCTGTTAAGAGGGGGACGAGACTTGTTTGATTCTCTTTAATATATTCCGTACTATATGATGACTGTATCTTCCATAGAGCTTATTCTAACACTGTTTTGTGCTTCGAGGGTGAATTTAGCGTATTTTAAGCTCATCAAGTGTCCCTGTATGACCTTATAAATATTTTGTTGATGTACCGGCTGTCTTACATCAAAGTTAGAAGACCCAAAAGA
This sequence comes from Cherax quadricarinatus, assembly GCF_038502225.1. NCBI lineage: Eukaryota > Metazoa > Arthropoda > Malacostraca > Decapoda > Parastacidae > Cherax > Cherax quadricarinatus. The sequence goes on from NC_091350.1 coordinate 1,408,903, forward strand.
GGAAACACGTTGACTACCATTTATTCAACAGTTGTCTCACCAGAAGTGCGCCGATATCACCACTCAAATGACCCTCTGAACTGCACCCTCTCCATCTCTCTGAGTGCAGGCACTGTGCTTTCCCAGCTCCAGAATTGCAACATCCCTACCCTTCATTCAGAGTGCAGGCACTGTACTTCCCACCTCCCCACCTCCAAGACTGTAACATCCCCACCTATCTTTCAGTGCAAGCACTTAATTCCCACCTCCAGAACCGTAACTTCACAATCCGTCCTTCAAAGTGCAGGCACTGTATTTTCCACCTCCAAGACTGTAACATCCCCACCTATCTTTCAGAGTGTAAGCACTATAATTCCCACCCCCAGAACCGCAACATCAACACCCCTCCTTCAGAGTGCAGGCACTGTACTTCCCACCTCAAGGACTGTAACATCACCACCCCTCCTTCAGAGTGCAGGCACTGTACTTCCCACCTCAAGGACTGTAACATCACCATCCCTCCTTCAGAGTGCAAGCACTGTACTTCCCACCTCAAGGACTGTAACATCACCATCCCTCCTTCAGAGTGCAGGCACTGTACTTCCCACCTCAAGGACTGTAACATCACCATCCCTCCTTCAGAGTGCAGGCACTGTACTTCCCACCTCAAGGACTGTAACATCACCACCCCTCCTTCAGAGTGCAAGCACTGTACTTCCCACCTCCAGGACTCAAGTCCAGCTAATTAGTGTCCACTGAACCCCTTCATCAATGTTACTCTGCTCACATTCAAGCGATAATTACCTCATTAAGTATGGTTGGGAGTTCTTGTAGATGATGCAAGCGTTGCTTGTGTTGAGGAGGTAACACGGACAGACTACATATGTTCATAAGACCTTCGGTCAAAGTTTTTAAATGTTCCTTCTACATACTTTGTCACAAATAACTGCAGATGTATCGTACGCTCTTGATGTGATGTGCACACAAAACAACAGATGTGTACGCACCACAGAAGACGTGTACACCTCAAGCATGAACACATCACATAGTATTAGACGTGTACACAGCAGGTGTGTGTGTGTGTGTGTGCACACCACAAATTACATGTGTACGAGAGACATCTCGTGACTTGGGAACAATTTATTGACTCAGCTCCATTTAGATAGGGTGCCTTGATGCTGTTGCAGGGCTCTTGATCCGAGGAATGGGAATTGTCTTCTTGAATCAAACCTGATTATCACTTTCCCCACACATTCCTCTGACGCAGTATAACCTAAGCTAGTGGTCTTAGTGCTAATATAATTAATGTATTTTTTTAATATAACAACAATAGCAATAATAATAATAATATTAATAATTTTACCCAATTTCAGTACAAAAGAGGTGATTGTTATGATGGCTATAATAACGTGCCAAGACAATTTCCTTTATAAAAAGACCAATGAAAAATCAAGTCAGTCATGACTGAAACCCCCCTCCCTCCCTCCCTCCCTCCCTCCCTCCTTCCCTCCCTCCCTCCCTCCTTCCCTCCCTCCCCTCCCTCCCTCCCTCCTTCCCTCCTTCCCTCCCTCCTTCCCTCCTTCCCTCCCTCCCTCCCTCCTTCCCTCCTTCCCTCCCTCCTTCCCTCCTTCCCTCCCTCCTTCCCTCCCTCCCTCCCTCCCTCCCAACGATGCTCCCAGGCTGGTGTTGAAGCTGAGACAAAAGAAATGCAACCAAAAATAAACAAGTAATGGCAAACACTGCAGGTGGATGACCGCCATGCTCTCCATGAGTTATTTCCTATGTCATCAACCATTCTTCAGCGCCATATATAGTCCTATTCCATCAGTATTTCTTCCCACTTGGGTTATTCATTCATTTCTCAATTAATTCGTCGCTAAATTTGCTAACACTCGGTAGGCTAGAGTCTGGAAATAAATGGTATAAAATACCGACACAATGGCAATATAAACACAAATGCAGTATAATGTGATCCTTTATTGACTACGTTTCGCCCACACAGTGGGCTTTTTCAAGTCACAAACAGAACTACCTGGGGTGGAAGGAACGCGAGTAATTTTAGTCCGGCTGAGGTCAGGTGAAGAATGCTGCATCTGATGATGTACCGAGTTGGTACATCGCCAAACACCTCTCGAAACTCTTGGGCACTATCAGTCCAGCACATCTCAAACACTCAGGTGATCTTCTCAATCGCATTCGCAACATCAACATCAGGAACAAGAAACTGTCCAGCCTTGACGTGACTTCCCTATTCACTAAAGTACCTACTAAACAAGCCATCGATCTCTTGCGCAAGAAAATTGACGATTCACTTGATCTTCCCATTCCAGCCAGCGACTTCATCGACCTGGTTGAACTATGTGTTGGCTTTACGTGTTTCTCTTTTGAAAATCACCTCTTTCAGCAGACTTTTGGACTACCCATGGGTTCGCCACTCAGTGCAGTCCTAGCGAACCTATACATGGAACATCTAGAAGCCGAACGTTTCTCCACCATTATTCCTTCGTCTGTCACCTGGCTCCGTTATGTTGACGACATTCTCCTCATAACTCCTAAACGCTTCAACGTTCAAGCTCTCCAAGACAAGCTCAACCAGGTCGAGCCTTCAATCCAGTTCACACTTGAAGAAGAGGTCGACAACACTCTTCCTTTCCTTGATGTTCTACTCTGCAAAGCTGACCACGAACTTCGTTTTAAAGTCTATCGAAAACCCACGAACCAAAACGATCTTCTCCACTTCTACTCTCACCACGACACCAAAACCAAACGTGGTGTAATTATAGGCTTCTTCCTGCGTGCACTCAGAATCTGCAGCAACGAGTTCCTTGAGGAAGAATGCATTATAATTGAACAGGTATTTTCCAAACTCCACTATCCTCGTCACTTCATCAGAGACTGCAGACGGCGAGCACTAAACATCTTCAACACACCCAGAGAAGACACTGCCGAGAAGAGATACATAGTCCTTCCCACCAACTCCATTGCCAAACATGTTTCCAACATCTTTGCCAAAACATCATTCCAAGTATCTACCTCCACAACCACGACCATCAAGGACATCACCAGTAGTAGGCAGGACAAGCCTCCATCCTCTGCAGGGGTATACATAATCCCTTGTAATGACTGCAACAAGTTATACGTGGGCGAAACATCAAGGGACCTCCAAACACGTATTTCAGAACACCAATACGCAAGCAGGTCTGACGACACAAGGAATGCCTGCGTACAACACCGTAATTCACACAACCACTTGATAAACTACAGAAACTCAAGACTTATCGCCACAGAAGACAACACCCAATACCGAAGAATCCTGGAATCATCACTTATTTCTATATCCGACAACTTCAACCAGAATAGTGGCTTCTATAACATAGCTGAACCACTTGCCAAGAAACTTCTTCATCGCTATCCTACATAAGAACACTGTAGAAGGTCTGCTCACAAACTTGTCCAGTCTCCTTTCCAAGCTACCCAAGTTTTTAGACTCTACAACCCAACTCGGTACATCATCAGATGCAGCATTCTTCACCTGACCTCAGCCGGACTAAAATTACTCGCGTTCCTTCCACCCCAGGTAGTTCTGTTTGTGACTTGAAAAAGCCCACTGTGTGGGCGAAACGTAGTCAATAAAGGATCACATTATACTGCATTTGTGTTTATATTGCCAGGCTAGAGTCTGGCTGACAGTTAAGAGAGCGAGTGATCAGATCAGTCCATTGCGGTGTGTGACAAATTATATTTAATTGATTTGGGATGGTTTTCGTAGGGTTGTTGATGGAGATTATGGAAGGTCGAAGCTTCCAAACCTCTCCACCCACTAGGCCAAACCACTGGCCCCACCAACGCTTTGCTCTCCTGTTTATTTCTACAAGTACCTGTACAAAGAATACAGGCCTTTCTGACATCAATGACGTATTACTATATAGAAAGTACCTTGTTATGCAGAGCAAATCTGGTTAATTTTGTCCCAAGATGGAACCCTCACCAGTCAACTAACACCCAGGTACCTATTTTACTGATAGGTGAACTGGGACAGCAGGTGTCTTAAGGAAACACGTTCTAATGTTCCATCTGTATCGGGGATCCAACCACGGACATCAGTTTGTCAGCTAAGTGCTCCAGCAATCGAGCTACGGGACACCTAACACTACATTGTTAGTTCTGTGAAACGGTCATTGAACATTGTCGGAAAGTAAACACAAATAAATTTAAGAAGGGTGAGACTAAGGAAGGGGGGGGGAGAAGAAAAAGACAGGGGCTTTTTGGACAGTATTTTGTTTTGCGTAGAGCTTAAGCACAGAACTCTTTGAAGAGCCTTTTTTGCAGAGCTCCACATGAACCCTTATCACATAGTTTTATGTAGATTTTCGTTACAGAGCTCTTTGTAAGGTTTTATCACAGAGCTCTATGTAAAGCTTTATCACAGAGCTCTGTGTGTATGATAATCGCAGAGTTCAGTGTGGAGCTCAACACAGAACGACAACTTAAGAAGAGACTGGACAAATATACGAGTGGGAGGGGCTGGGTTTGATTGGTGTCATGGGGTACGGGAGTTATTTCTTGGGTAGCTTTAGGTAGATAAATTAGACACATGTAGCTTTAGGTAGATGTCGTTTTGATAAGGACCTGCCTCGTATGGGCCAGTAGACCTTCTGCAGTGTTCCTACATTCTTATGTTCTTATGTTCTTAACTGAAGCTCTCTACGCACCTGTGTCTAGAGTACAGTCAGCAATAAACCTGTACATCCACGGATACAATAAAAGGATTAACTGATAAAACTCACCTTAACAGAGTCAGAGTTGGACTGCGATGTGTGACACATAACACGGCAATATATATTAACAAAAACAAATCTCGAAGGACTTATACGTCATAAGCCGTAGTAGCTCTTAAAAGAACGCATCTCGTACATGAACATCAAAATGGTATACAATACCGACAGGTTGTTAGGTAAGACACATGCAACAGTTAGACAACTTTATTCCGAAACGTTTCGTCTACACAGTAGGCTTCTTCAGTCGAATACAGAAAGTAGGCAGGAACAGTAGAGATGTGAAGACGATGTAATCAGTCCATCACCCTTAAAGTCGTAGAATTTGAGGTTGTCAGTCCCTCGGCCTGGAGAGTTCAGTTCCATAGTCAGGAACTATGGAACTGAACTTCTCCAGGCCGAGGGACTGACAACCTCAAATTCTACGACTTTAAGGGTGATGGACTGATTACATCGTCTTCACATCTCTACTGTTCCTGCCTACTTTCTGTATTCGACTGAAGAAGCCTACTGTGTAGGCGAAACGTTTCGGAATAAAGTTGTCTAACTGTTGCATGTGTCTTACCTAACATCTCGTACATAAACACATCACAATCGTATGTGTGATACAGTGGAAGGTCTCGGTCAGACCAACAAAAACTCCATCGGCCGGTCATAATCTAAGACCCGCGTCAGGAAACACTTGTCGTGTTTCCTGCCAAACCTTACCTAACCTAACCTATGTGTGATACATACTGTATGTAGGTATTAGCCATAGCATATGATGTATACACTAAGAGGTGGATATCTCTCGAAGTATACATACCAAGACTTGGGTTTATTCCCCGTTTCTGGGATTAAAGTATTCTTGTCTGGTGGTAAAATTACCCTAGTGTTTTCAATAGGCTTTGAACTCCATTAACAAACCAATTTAGCAAAAATAATACCATTTATGGCTTGAAATGATAATATCAGGAATTAGACAGGTTTGATCCAACTAAGAGAAGGTCAGCTCCAGTTCCTTAGAAGAAGATCCCTTCGCCAGCATCAAGAATATAAATAAATTACTTACTATACCGGAGAACAGTCCCAAAAAAGGACCTGAGGCGTCAGGGGGAATACAGAGTAACAAGTTGGTGAAGGAGATATGTTGACAGTTTCTCCCAGTAATTGTATTTTAACAATGTGTCTCTTATGGGTCGGAGAAGACTCTACTTATACTTCCCACTGCAGGACTTCTTGGAAGAGAAACCTAAGAGTATTTCTATTATGGTTATGGTGGCACGCTATGTCCGTAGTGGTCATAGCAGTAAGTAGTTACCTGGGTCCCTTATCTTCTTGTGTTAGTGTAGCTAGTCAGTGCTCCAAGTCTGACCGAAACGGTTGAGTTCCAGTTCCTGGTACCCTTAGCCGTGTTGATCTCCAGCTTCTGGGCCTTGTGAGGGTACTAAGCTACAGGTGATAAACTTCAGTATACTCAGCTAAAACCCCTGGGACCGTGAAGGTAGTATTGTATATCTTGTGACCTGTTTCACTTTAGTGAACAAAGTCCTTATCAATTAATCCTTTCTTCATGCCCTTCGGGACATTTAAATAAAGCGGATTATGTACATCCTCACATCACTCACTATAAAATCTCCTGGGATATTTTTGCGGCGCGCTGTCAAGATTTTATGTTCTTATTAATAATTTCACTGTCATGTCAGGCGTTGCCTTTCAACACCGATTAATGTTTACCAGTCACCATGGCTTCGTCACCTTGACGAGCACTGTTTTCAGTGGGAAGCGCTACATCCGAAAGGGTCTACAGCGCCTTTAGAATAGGGTATTACCTGGAGTTTACCTGGAGAGGGTTTCGGGGGTCATCGCCCCCGCGGCCCGGTCTGAGACCAGGCCTCATGGTGGATCAGGGACTGATCAACCAGGCTGTTACTGCTGGCCGCACGCAAGCTGACGTACGAACCACAGCCCGGTTGGTCAGGTACTGACTTTAGGTGCCTGTCCAGTGCCTTCTTGAAGACAGCCAGGGGTCTATTGGTAATCCTCCTTATGTAGGCTGGGAGGCAGTTGAACAGTCTTGGGCCCCGGACACTTATTATGTTGTCTCTCAGTGTACTCGTGGCACCCCTGCTTTTCATTGGGGAAATGTTGCATCTCCTGCCGAGTATTTTGCTTTCATAGGGAGTGATTTTCGTGTGCAGGTTTGGTACCAATCCCTCCAGGACCTTCCAAGTGTATATTATCATGTATCTCTCTCGCCTGCGTTCGAGGGAATATATATCAAGGACCTTCAACCGTGCTTTGGTTTAATTCAAGGAAAGAGTAGATAGCTAAAGTTCCCTGTTCTGACATCAAGGCATTGTATACCCTGGAAAAGTCACCTTGATGGGGTCGTTGAACTCGACAACTGACCAGAAGGAATATAATGTGTGATGATTTTAACTATACTTATTTTCTAGTCCATATGTGGATGTATTTGTGAGATAATGAGCTATATCACATAGCCGTTGTTATCATTATCAGGTACCACGTTACTAGTATTTAGAAAGATTTACTCACGAAAAAATTCTTTTCTAGTTTTGATCGCACAGCAATTTTGACCTATGAGGAAATATTCTCCTTATTTAAATCAGAGAAGAGGCCAAGCTCTTCACCTATAATAATATAATATCTTTATTTACTACATGTACAAGGTATACGGACCATAGCTGACATATTATTATATAGAAAGCCGCTTGTTATGCAGAGCATTTCGGGCAAATTAGGTCAGCTTTGTCCCAGGATGCGACCCACGCCAGTCGACTAACACCCAGGTACCATTTTACGATGGGTTAACATAGACAACCCGTGTAAAGAAACACGCTCAATGTTTCTACCCTCGCTGTTAATCGAACCCGGATCCTCGCCGTGTGAAGGGAGAACTTCAGCCATCAGGCCACGGGGCACCGACTGTTCTAGAGACAATAGTCACACAAGCACAGTCCTCCGGCTTCCCCACAGACTCTGCCTGCAACATTATAACACAGGTGCACATTTTCCCCACCACATAAAGGCGATTCAGCTTCTGGAGAAAGTAAGCGTCCCAATTTCTAGTCTACTTCCACTGCCTTCGTACCATCCATGGCGACGTTCGTATATTCCTTCAGTTTATAATTGGGATATCTGGTGATATGATGGAATTTCGGTGAGTAGTGAAGCACATAAGAATATAAGAAGGAACACTGCAACAGGCCTACTGACCCATGCGAGGCAGGTCCAATTCTCCTACCGGCTTAAGCCAATGCCCTAACCTATTCGGATCAGGTCACATCCACTTAAGGAAGGAACACGGCAGCTGACCTAGTAGCACAAGCTAGTCAGGTCCAACTCACACCCACCCACACTCACTCATGTATTTATCTAACCTATTATTAAAATTACACAACGTCTTAGCTTCTATAACTGTACTGGGGAGTTTGTTCTACTCATCCACATCTCTATTACCAAACCAATGCTTTCCTATATCCTTCCTGAATCTGAATTAATTGTTGAAAGAAAGTAGCCATTTATATGCAGTATACAGAAGCACGATAGATTTTTCTTCACTCTTTATAGCGATATTCAGCCAGTATGACTGTTTAGTTTGCCAGTCATAGGCCTAAAGTACTCTTGGGTTGTATTTGCTGTACTTGCTTGTACTTGGCTGTACTTGCCCTGTAAACCACCAACCAAGAATACTCTAATCACAAATACGGGGAATACAACAAACCCTCAGTATATACACTGAGAGATATTCTTCCAGGAATATACACAGATGAAAGTTAAGACACTTGTGCAACATCTGGTTATCTTTATTGTAGACGTTTCGCCCTCCAGTGGCTTTATCAATACAGATTCTTGTAGATGTCTTCCGAACCAAGATTCCATGATGTTGCAGTGCCTGACAAGTTGTGCAAGACAGGTATACAATACAATGATAAAGCCACTGGATGGCGAAACGTCTACAATAAAGATAACCAGATGTTGCACAAGTGTCTTAACTTTCATCTTGTCGGTATTGTATACCTGTCTTGCACAATATACACAATTCTTTGGTCTTAACAGTTGAGATAGTAATTGCAATTGAATAAATTCTCAAAAAGTATCTTTTTTATATACGTAAGTTAGAACGATATCACCTACATTAATGCAAGAGTTACCTTACAGAATATGGGTAAAGATAATCATCACGGTATAAGTTATATACTTTGTCTTTGTTTTTGGCACAGGGAATGTCATTATGGAGCTCACATGCAGTACACGAAGGTCATTTGTAATTCTCGTGATGAGGTCAAAATAAGTGATGTGGGTATTAAACAGCTGCTTAGTGACGCGTTCTTGTTAGGTGTTAATTTTTATCGTCTTTATTTCTTTCACCTCCATTCCACATTACCCATAAAGTGATGGCCATATAAGTGATATATGGTGTGTGTTTGTGTGTGTGTGTGTGTGTGTGTGTGTGTGTGTGTGTGTGTGTGTGTGTGTGTGTGTGTGTGTGTGTTAGATCGAAGCAACTCACAAAATGTCAGTTAATTTAACATGTTTATTATGTACCCAATACCCATCCTGTGGGCGGTAGTGATGAATGGTTTGAAAAACCGACAAGTTGAAGATTGAGACACTGAGGAAATGGTATGGTGATACCGACAAGATGTGGAAAAAGACACTTATGTACAGTTCAGGACATTTATTAAAGGAAACGTTTCGCCACGAGTGGCTTCTTCAGTCCTAATACAGAGAAAACTAAGAAAACACACATATATATAGTGGCGGGAGTCAGGTGAGGTGATGCGTGGGTAGAGGTGGTAGTAGTAGTAGTAGTAGTAGTAGTAGTAGTAGTAATGGAACTAAGGAGGTGAGGCAAGAGAGGGACCTGCTGGCATCAAGTAACACCAGTTCCCAGGATGGGTAATATCCTCTTGCTTAGTAATTTTGAAATACTGTAACTACCGGATTTTTGCTTTATAGTGTTACTGACAGAAATTAGTGCAGCTTCAATGCATTTTCTCCGTCTTAAGTCGTCTTCTTTAATAACTAGTTTAGCTTCATTGAATTTCATGAGGTGTCCAACATCGTCTCTATGTTGAACACATGCGTTTTTGCGGTCATCGTTTCTGCAAGCATTTTTGTGTTCTGCTATCCTAATGTCCAGAGTTCTGGCTGTTTCCCCTACATATACTTTGTCACATCCCCCACATGGTATAGTGTAGATTCCTGCACTTGTGTCAGAATCATGCTTGGGTTTTTGTATCAGGTTCCTAATAGGTAGTTGAAGAGCTGGTAGATATTTTAGCCAGTTTTCTGTCAAACATTTTTGAAACATTAGTGGCAACGTTGCTGACCGGTAAAACGATGTAACTTGGAGGCTTTTCCTTCAATTTGATAGGTGTTGGTCTTGCTGAGGATACGTGTTGCACGTTTCCTGCAGTCACGTATGAAGTGTAGGTGGAAAGTGTAGTGAACTAAACGAGTTGGTGATGTATGTACATTCTTCTTCGAGGAACTGCGGACTGGAACTTCTGGTAGGCTCTCAGAAAGAAGCCAATAATCACCCCTCTTTTAGTTCTTGTGTCATGGTGAGAGAAGAAATGTAGAAGATCATTCTTGTAGGTAGGCTTCCGGTAGACTTTAAAAGAAAGTTTGTTTTCCCCTGTGCGTAAGAGAACGTCGAGAAAAGGTAACTGGTTGTCCTTCTCCTCCTCTTTTGGCGAAATATTTGTCAAAGCTCCTGGGTACAATCAGTCAGGCTCATCTAAAGCATTCGGGTGACCTCCTTAACCGTATCAGGGATCTCGACATGAGTGATAAGAAGCTTGCAAGTTTTGACGTGACTGCCTTATTCACCAATGTCCCAGTTGATCAAGCCATTGATCTTCTTCGCAGGGTGATTAAAGATGATACAGAGTTACCTGTACCCCGCCAAGATTTTGTGAGCCTTGTCGAACTTTGTGTTCGTTATAACTGTTTTAGGTTCGAGGACAAGAAGTATAAACAACTCTTCGGACTAGCCATGGGATCCCCCCTTAGTGCAGTTCTTGCCAATTTATATATGGAGGACCTGGAATCAAGAAGGATCCTTAATAACATCCCTCGTTCAGTTACTTGGATGCGGTACGTAGATGATATTTTGGTCATTGTACCCAAAAATCTTGACGTACAGGGCATCCTCAACACCATCAACACTCTGGAACCTACTATTAAATTTACTCTAGAGGAGGAGAAGGACAACCAGTTACCTTTTCTCGACGTTCTCTTACGCACAGGGGAAAACAAACTTTCTTTTAAAGTCTACCGGAAGCCTACCTACAAGAATGATCTTCTACATTTCTTCTCTCACCATGACACAAGAACTAAAAGAGGGGTAGTTATCGGCTTCTTTCTGAGAGCCTACAGAATTTCCAGTCCGCAGTTCCTCGAAGAAGAATGTACATACATCACCAACTCTTTTAGTTCACTACACTTTCCCCTACACTTCATACGTGACTGCAGGAAACGTGCAACACGTATCCTCAGCAAGACCAACACCTATCAAATTGAAGAAAAGCCTCCAAGTTACATCGTTTTACCGGTCAGCAACGTTGCCACTAATGTTTCAAAATTGTTTGACAGAAAACTGGCTAAAATATCTACCAACTCTTCAACTACTATTAGGAACCTGATACAAAAACCCAAGCATGATTCTGACACAAGTGCAGGAATCTACACTATACCATGTGGGGGATGTGACAAAGTATATGTAGGGGAAACAGCCAGAACTCTGGACATTAGGATAGCAGAACACAAAAATGCTTGCAGAAACGATGACCGCAAAAACGCATGTGTTCAACATAGAGACGATGTTGGACACCTCATGAAATTCAATGAAGCTAAACTAGTTATTAAAGAAGACGACTTAAGACGGAGAAAATGCATTGAAGCTGCACTAATTTCTGTCAGTAACACTATAAAGCAAAAATCCGGTAGTTACAGTATTTCAAAATTACTAAGCAAGAGGATATTACCCATCCTGGGAACTGGTGTTACTTGATGCCAGCAGGTCCCTCTCTTGCCTCACCTCCTTAGTTCCATTACTACTACTACTACTACTACTACTACTACTACTACTACTACTACTACCACCTCTACCCACGCATCACCTCACCTGACTCCCGCCACTATATATATGTGTGTTTTCTTAGTTTTCTCTGTATTAGGACTGAAGAAGCCACTCGTGGCGAAACGTTTCCTTTAATAAATGTCCTGAACTGTACATAAGTGTCTTTGAACACATCGACTCAAGGTTGAGGGACTGATTACCTCATTCTCCTCCTGTTCTTCAAGTTTCTCCTACGTATGGACTGATGAAGCCACTGTGTGGCGAAACGTTTCCTCAATAAAGATACCCAAGAGTTGCACATGTGTCTAATTTATCAAGTTACAAAGATAATGAACAATTTACATGTTTATATCTATGGTAATGCATTATTTACAGTGAGCAAAGTCAGGGCATTTTTCCATAATGGTTTGTAATATACCATTGTGGATAAAATACTTTGACATTTCTTGAACATTTCTGAGTTGTCTCTGAATTCATTAATTTGATTAATTCCAGTACATAATGATGGAAGTTGAGACAATAGTCCATCTGACAAAGTTTACATTTCGTTTGGTCTACATCTGGTGGTTTCTTAACCCAGTCACGAAGGGTTAAGAAACAAATAGTTAATGATCTAGGGGACCCCTCTGTAGATGGGGCCCTACGCAGCCCTTAGTCCGTACGTTAGTAAATCCACCACTGTCGTCATGAGCAACTTACTGGCTAACATGGAGGCACCGTGCTGGCTAATATGCAGCCAACATTCTGCAGGGAAGCTTCATGACAGCTGCATGACTGGTCTCGTTCATGCACGCAGAGTTCATACTGATGTTATAATTATCGTTGTTGTCCTTGTTATTTTTGTTTTTGGTGTTATTGCTGTTGTTTTAGTAGTTGTTGTTGTTATTGCTGTTTCTTTTGCTGTTGTTGTTGTTGCAATTGCTTTCAATTTTGTTGACACTGATGCTAATTATGTTGCATCCAATTATATGGAATATTTTATTCCATCTCATTTTTTTTTTTGGCATTCTGGCAAAATTTGCAACCGGCATTACAAGTTTGAAATCGGTTAGAAGAGGTATTACCTAGCTAACAAACGGAAATCAATATCCCAAGTTATTTAAACAAATTGGTAAATTGGAGCTGACAGCCCCAGGTAGTCGGTTCTCACCTGTATGACTTCCTGCCTTACTCTTAGCAAACGACTGGTGGCACAGCTGTCTAATGCTGATTAGTCAGGAGGGTTCTCATCTGAATTTCAATTTACACTCAGTGTTACACTCAGTGTCTGAGTGGTAGTGTATGTGCCTGCTGCTGAGAAGTGTGAATTCTTTCTAGTATGATCACTTTGACTTTTTTGGGTTATCCTATGTAATCCACACATGTTGCTGTATGATCATTTGTGTAACTGTATGTGTACCTAAATAAACTTACTTGCTAATCCCTTGTTTTCCACTCAGCGATAGAGTGTCTGCTGGCTACTGAGGAAAGTGTTCTAGACTTTATAACACTTTATTCACTGTTTATTAGGTGTTCCCTGTTATGAAGCCTGGAGTCCAGCAGCAAATGGTTAATAGACAACAAACTATCATTACACCTCGGGAAAACTGAAACCGTTCTCTTTGGCACGAAACATAAACTGAGAAGGGTAGATAAATTTAATGGCCAGTGTAATGGGGAGCCCATCGCTTCCGTTTCCTCAGTAAGATATCTGGGAATCCCCTTTGACCCATGCATGTCAGGAGAATTGATAGGGAACAGTGTAGTAAAGAAAGCGAATGCCAGACTGAAATTCCTGAATAGACAAGCACAGTGTCTACCTACTGAGGCTCGCAGGACCCTATGTCTAGCCCTTATACAATGACATATGGATTACGCTTGCTCTTCATGGTACTCTGCCTTGACAAAAAAACTGAAAGACTGCAAATCACCTAAACAAAATGGCAAGATTCATCCTGGACCTGGGACCAAGAGAACATGTAGGCCAGGATGAATTACAACAATTGGATATGCTGAATGTTGAAGACAGAGTAAAACAACTGAAGTTAAATCAAGTTTATAAAATTGCTCACAAACAGTGTCCAGAATATCTTGCTGTCAATTTTGTCAAGGTTGGGAACCAAAGCAATCATAGTACAAGGGGGAGATTATTATTATAATCAAGGAGGAAGCGCTAAACCCGGAGGATTATACAGCGCCTGGGGGGGATGTGGAAGGCATTCAGGCTTAATTCGGGGAACTGGAGCACAGATCCAATTCCCTAAATCAAGAGCCCCTCACCAACATCAAGGAACCTTCCTTGAGGGGACTAGGGGGAGAGAGCACAACTTGGTAGTACCCAGAGTCAGTGGCCAGGCTTCAAACACCTTTTATTGTACAGCAATAAAGGAATGGAACAGAATACCCGCACATGTCAAAGCCAGTCATAACATGAACCAGTTCAAGAAGAGTGCCACAAGGTGTCTGATAAATGTAGCGACAGAAAGGGAAGGGAATTATTTTTTATTTTTTTAGCTAACACACGTGTAATTTTTACCTTATCCCTAGAAATGACCATCGTATTGTAAATGGCCTTAATGACCCTCGTGTAGTAGTCTTAATGACCCTCGTGTAGTAGTCTTAATGACCCTCGTGTAGTAGTCTTAATGACCCTCGTGTAGTAGTCTTAATGACCCTCGTGTCGTAGATAGTCTCAATAGTATGATAATAAGATATTATCTCCTTTATAGAATAATAATAAGATATTATCACCTTTATATTATAATAAAAAGATAAAAGGACCCCAATGGAAATAAGTCACTCTGACTTTTTTGTGTTATCTTAGGTACTTTACACAAATGCTGCTATGTATGATAATCTATGTAACTGTATTTGTGTATACCTGAATAAACTTATTTACTTAAAAGATCGACACCATGCCTAACCCTTCTAGGGTAGGGTACGTGCCTGAGCCAGAGCTTGTAGCTCACAAGACTGTCATTCCCATTAGCCCCCTTGGGGTGGGGATGACAGACCAGAGAGGCCTAGCTTGTGGCTAGGCCTGGGGACAGTTGGTCCCAAAGATGAGGAGGTACTTGTGCCTCCTCCCATGGGAGACTTAGGTCTCAGATACTCCCTAAAGAGGGAGCCAAGGCCGGGCCATCACTTGGAAAAGGCCCGGGCCGGAAGAGTACCGGCGAATCTTTAATAATAATAATAATTACTTAAAAGAACTTTCATAAATTTTCCCCAAATATTTACCCGTGATATATGTGCCAATTTATCAATTGCATAACGTGCGATAACTCGACAAGGCCTCTCATGATCGGCCTCAATTTTTTAACACCTACTTAGAAAGAGGTTAGAGTTAGTATTGGAGTGTTTCGGTGAAAATTTGCATATTTTTATTATATTCTATGTAATATCTTAATAAAGTCTCCTGTGAACGATATTCTTTAGCGGCTGATTCATCTATACGTGAAAACAATTAAATTCTCAGCTTCACGTTACACTCTTATATATCAAGCATCGATAAAAACAAGTTCACTGTGGCCCGGTGGCCCGGTGGCTAAAGCTCCCGCTTCACACACGGAGGGCCCGGGTTCGATTCCCGGTGGGTGGAAACATTTCGACGTTTCCTTACACCTGTTGTCCTGTTCACCTAGCAGCAAATAGGTACCTGGGTAAACCATACCCCGGCCGGGATTGAACCCGCGGTCAGAGAGTCTCAAAACTCCAGCCCGTCGCGTTAGGGCTGGAGTTTTGAGACTCTCTGACCGCGGGTTCAATCCCGGCCGGGGTATGGTTTGTTTGCAATCGTGTCATTACGATTTCGTGAGTCAGGTACCTGGGTTAGTTACCATGTTAGTCGACTGGTGTGTGTCGCATCCTGGGGAACAAGATTGAGGACCCCAATGGAAATAAGTTAGACAGTCCTCGATGACTCACTGGCTTTCTTGGGTTATCCTGGGTAGCTAACCCTCCGAGGTTAAAAATCCGAACGAAATCTGGTGGCCTGGTGGCTAAAGCTCCCGCTTCACACACGGAGGGCCCGGGTTCGATTCCCGGCGGGTGGAAACATTCGACACGTTTCCTTACACCTGTTGTCCTGTTCACCTAGCAGCAAATAGGTACCTGGGTGTTAGTCGACTGGTGTGGGTCGCATCCTGGGGGACAAGATTAAGGACCCCAATGGAAATAAGTTAGACAGTCCTCGATGACGCACTGACTTTCTTGGGTTATCCTGGGTGGCTAACCCTCCGGGGTTAAAAATCCGAACGAAATCTTATCTTATCTTATCTTATTGCAAAAAGATTGTATGCATGAAACAATTCTTTAGTTATACCTTTCAAGGCAACATTTTCTGTGATGAATTCACCACAAAAAATGTAATTTAGTTCGGAAACTAAATTACTCAGAATATTTGATAATACAAAATAACGTTTCTTCTTCTACTACCGATTTTTGAGCAAGTTAACTAAATAATTTAATGATAACATAATTAATAGTCTAAATTTAATTTAACCTTTAAATTAAGAAAAACAATTTTCTATAGAGAACTTTTCACCGTAATCACAAAAAACGGAATTTAATAAAACGGAGACTATTATTTACATGATTTTTCCACAGTACTTGGAGTACTAGAGTACTAGAATAGTTAGTACTAGAGTACTTAGAATAAAGAGACACATATATGATAACGCCCTCGCCTCACACACAGCGAGACCGGGGTTCGATCCCGGTCTTATACCTGTTGCCCCTGTTCACCAAGCAGTAAATAGGTACCTGGGTGCTAGGCGACTACTGTGGGTCGTATCCTGGGGGGGGGGGAGGATTCAGGGACCACAGTGGAAATAAGCCACACATGCAACACCTGGGTATCTTAAATAAAAAAAAAATGTTTCCATGGCCTGGCGGCTGGCTAGCAAAGCTCTCGCTTCACACACTGAGTACCCGGGTTCGAATCCCGGCAGGGGTGGAAACACTAGACGCGTTCACCTAGTAAATAGGTACCTGGGTGTTAGTCGACTGGTGTGGGTCGCATCATGGGGGACAAGATTGAGGACGCCATTGGAAATCAGACAGTCCCTCAATGATGCACTGCCTTTCTTGGGTTTTCCTGAGTGGCTAACCCTTCAGCGTTAAAAATCCGAGCAAAATCTTATCTTAACCACTGACTATTTTTTACTCAGTAGTCTGCTACAGTGGAAGATAAGGTAATCAGTCATTCAGCCTTGATAGATAGTTCATTGTGATGCAGAGGCAGGGGGCTGGACACTTACATACTGGAAACAGAAGAGAGGTGCAGCAATTGAAGACATCTTCATAAGTGGGCAGTACCCAATCCCCGCCTAGTGAAAGTAGATCATGCGCTAAGAGCTGGACCAGAGGTTAGCAATAGGGTTGTAGATAACATCCTCTGTACCAAGATTTCATAGTGTTGTTGTGTCAGCTAAGTGTCACTGCATCAATGATATGTTGATGCATGAGAAACATGTAAGTTTATTCAGATATACACAAATACACTTACACAGATTATCATACATAATGTAAAGAAACTAGGATAACCCCCAAAAAATCAGACAGTGACTTATTTCCATTGGGGCCCTTTACTTATTTCTATTGGGGTCCTTTACTTATTTCTATTGGGGTCCTTTACTTATTTCTATTGGGGTCCTTTACTTATTTCTATTGGGGTCCTTTACTTATTTCTATTGGGGTCCTTTACTTATTTCTATTGGGGTCCTTTACTTATTTCTATTGGGGTCCTTTACTTATTTCTATTGGGGTCCTTTACTTATTTCTATTGGGGTCCTTTGCAACACCTAGTTATCCTTAGTATGCTTTGCCAACCAGTGGCTTTTTTTGCCCACCCATTACAGAAATTATTGATATATATTGGAGTCGATGGAAGATGAGGTAATCAATGCCTCGGTCTTGACATAGCAACATCTCATCTTTTCTTATCTTTTGTTCCTATAACCCAGCCCTTTTTTGAACGTGTGTTAGAGGGTGAAGTCATTTGTTTTTCCTCCGCCTTGAGATATAATATCCACTTCTTATTATAACAGTTATTTCTAGTATAATGCCATTACTATAACCATTATTATTACTTCTACATCAACTTCTACTACTTCCTTCTTTCTTTCCCTCCTCCCTTTCTCTTCCAGACCTGTTTTCTGGCCCTCTCTGCCTTTTCTCACTCAGTTGTAACTTGACAATGGTCCGAAATATTGTCATAAGCTTTCGGTCTATACAGTGTGGATTATATGCAAAATGCTTCACAAATAACCATTTATGCATTATAATTATATTTAGATGGAAGCTCTGAACCCACAAGAGTCATAAAGTGCTTGATAGGGAGTGCAGTAAACTTCTATGGGACGAAATTCGTAAGGCATCTACATACGAAAATGCTAATGGGAGGGGGGGGGAATGAAACACTAATTAATAATCTTGAGGTTAATGATGAGCTTGGGGAAAGTGAAATGGCAATCAAGTCTCCGCAATCAGACTGCAAATCAAAAGAGGAGAGGGGCAATTGAGAAACGATATATTCAGTTTTTCTCACTCAGTTGTAACTTGACAATGGTCCGAAATATTGTCATAAGCTTTCGGTCTATACAGTGTGGATTATATGCAAAATGCTTCACAAATAACCATTTATGCATTATAATTATATTTAGATGGAAGCTCTGAACCCACAAGAGTCATAAAGTGCATGGGGGGGGGGAATGGAAAGCAATCAGACTCCAGCAGGGGAGGACCAATCCAGATCCTTGCATCAAGAGCCCTCGCACCGGCATCAAGGATCCTCCCTTGAGAAGTGTCCCAGGGGAGGGAGGTGAGTGCAACATTGCAAATTAAAACTTTTTTGCATGGTGTATTTTTTTAAACACTTTTCCGGCTTGCAACCGTATATTCAGAAGCCGCCTCTACCGGTGAGTTCTCGCTATTATGGATGATTGTAGGTAATTAGTCACGCAGCTGAGACCTGCTCACAGTGTATATATATTATCTCTCTGGATAACCTATAATAATAATAATAATAATAATAATAATAATAATAATAATAATAATAATAATAATAATAATAATAATAATAATAATAATAGTTAATAATAATAATAATAATAATAATAATAATAATAATAATAATAATAATAATAATAATAATAATAATAATAATTAAAATAATAATAATAGTTAAAATAACAATAATAATAAGTTAAAATAATAATAATAATAATAATAATAATAATAATAATAATAATAATAATAATAATAATAATAATAATAGACTAGAAGAAGAATAAAGAAGCAGAAGAAAAAGAAGAAGGAACATATTTCAGTCAGAAGAAGCAGAAGCAGAAGGAGAAGAACAAGAACAAGAAGAAATATAATACACTCACTCAACTTTTAAGCTTGCAGACTCAGTCAGGGAGATCAAAGTGTTATCAAGCGTCCCACCAGGGGTTGAGTAGCTACAGCAACTTCTAAGGCTCCACGAATGAAAGAACAATGAGAGTACGTATTCCAGACTACTGGTTAAGTGTGGATGACGTATGATGCGCATGCTGACGTAGCATACATATCCAGAATAATGCGGGTAAGCTAAGACGTTGTGTAGTTTTAAAAATAGGTTAGATAAATGCATGAGTTGGTGTGGGTGGGTGTGTGTTGGACCTGACTAGCTGGTGCTACTGGGTCAGATGCCGTGCTCTTTCCTGAAGTGGAGGTGATCTGACTTGGTGGGCCATTGGTCTAAGCCGGGGGTTGACATGGACCTGCCCCGCATGGGCCAGTAGGCATGCTGAAGTGTTCATCTTTCTTATGTTCTTAAACAGGACAAGTTTTTCCTGGGGCGAGTCGTAGTCATATGACCCACAAGCTGGAGCTTTCAGTCATCTGACCAAGGCCTTCCACTGGCTTACCGGTCCACTTCTTTAAAAATTATGGCTATAAATAAAATCAATGATTATAGGCAAGTATAATGCAAAGCAGGAAACAATACATGATAATGATTTGCGAAAAACTGAGACTATATAAATTTCGACACGGGAGTGTATGCGGTAGAGACACAAGCCATTAAAATGACCACATAAAACAACTGATATTAACGACAGAGGTTAACCATATCTGTAAATAAAGTTAAACGTGAAAAAACGAACGCTTTTTAAAGGTAACGGGAGACGAAGAAAGGACGAGCGGACGTGATTGTGTGCAAAGTACGAGGTAAATTCGGACACTTGAACTTGTCTGTCCGTGGATGTAAACAAACGCCCGCCATTACAACTTAGCGCCAAAACTCGCGAAATGAGCATTTGGGGCAAAACTTGTGACACTGTCATTTGGCGTCGACAACTTGTGTGACTTGCAATTTGCAAGAGAGCTCTTGCATAACGTCACAATTGGGAAGATAAGAAATGCAAGAGGAAAAAAGAAATCAAAGAAAAAAAATAGTGTGACTTTGGCGTAAGAACTTTTGTCTTCCAGGAGACAAAAAAACAAAGATCATTTTCTCGGATTCAAGAGAATTTCACAGGGGGGAAAAATAATGAGAATTAAGTCAAGGGTTAGAATTTATGGAATTTGTTGAGAAGAAACAATGATACTAGAATTTGGCGAAAGAATTTGGGTTTACCTGGAGAGGGTTTCGGGGGTCAAAGCCCCGGCGGCTCGGTCTGAGACCAGGACTCACGGTGGCTCAGGGTCTGATCAACCAGGCTGTTACTACTGGCCGCTCGCAAGCTGACGTACGAACCACAGCCTGGTTGGTCAGGTACTGACTTTAGGTGCCTGTCCAGTGCCTTCTTGAAGACAGCCAGGGGCCTATTGGTAATCCCCCTTATGTATGCTGGGAGGCAGTTGAACAGTCTTGGGCCCAGGACACTTATTGTGTTGTCTCTCAATGTACTCGTGGCGCCCCTGCTTTTCATTGGGGGAATGTTGCATCTCCTGCCGAGTCTTTTGCTTTCATATGGAGTGATTTTCGTGTGCAGGTTTGGTACCAATCCCTCAAGGACCTTCCAAGTGTATATTATCATGTATCTCTCTCGCCTGCATTCCAGGGAATACAGATCAAGGACCTTCAACAGTTCCCAGTAATTTAGGTGCCTCATCGTGCTTATATATGCCGTGAAAGTTCTTTGTACACTCTCCAGGTCTGCAATGTCGCCAGCCTTGAAGGGGGCAGTTAGTGTACAACAGTATTCCAGCCTATAGAGAACAAGTGATTTGAAGAGAATCATCATGGGCTTGGCGTCCCTAGTTTTAAAGATTCTCATTATCCATCCTATCATTTTCCTAGCAAATGAGTGTGCTAAAATAATAATAATAATAATAATAATAATAATAATAATAATAATAATAATAATAATGATAATGTAAATATTAATAAAAATAATAATAATAATAATAATAATAATAATAATAATAATAATAATAATAATAATAATAATAATAATAATAATAATAAATTTTTATTTTTGAGAGTTACAGCATATAACTGAAATTTAGCAGACTAGCTATATCTAAAAAAAATAATTGCAGGGCTTGAAAAAATAAATAAATGAAGTATAAAAATAAGTCGCACCCTATACCACTTTCTCGAAAAAAAGTTCCTGATCAGCCGGGCTGTGATACATACGTTGGACTGCCTACGTTGGACACCAATAGCCTGATCGATGATGCCAGCAACCAAGAGATTTGGTCTGAGACCAGGCCGTGGGGGGAAATGAATAACCTCCGGAAGCTACTCCAGGTAACCTACAGATAACCAGGTAACTTACAAGTAACATCCAGGTATCATTCAGGTAAATTAAACAGGAGTTAAGTTCCGTTCACTGATATTACAGCACCACAAAAGTGATAGACGTTATTATATTTATATTATCGCTATAATCATAACTAAACGCTAAACCCATAAGGGTCATAGAGCACTGACACGTGAGGAACGAAAAGCAATTAGGTATACATTAGGAATCCCTCATTAGCATCTATGGAACCTCATCTGGAAGAGTACGGAGAAACTGATTATTCCCACATCCACCACCAGACCTGACTTGAGTGAGACACCGCCTCCCCGGCCTCTGAATCACAGGAGACATGGCAATACTGTAAAAACAGTCAGTACCTGACCAGCTGGGCTGTGGTTCGTACGTCGGTTTGCATGCGGCCAGCAGTAACAATCTGGTTCATCAGGCCCTGGTCCCCCGTGAGGCCTGGTCACAGACAGGACCAACGAAACCCTCTCCAGGTATGGTGACTGTTGAAACACACCGAGAGGTATGGATCTCTCATTTTATGTACTTTGTATGTTTTAATTCCAGTTTTATGGACTGCAGCATTAAGAGGCACGTAAATTCCACTGTCTTCTAATATGTTCATTTTACCACTATAATCTATCTTGTTCATAATTACTATCGTATTTTGTTTTGCTTCGTAAAGTGAAGTCCAGGATCTTTCCTTAATGACTCACGAAATCGTAATGACACGACTGCAAACAAACCATACCACGGGTGAGAATAGAACCCGCGGTCAGAGAGTCTCAAAACTCCAGACCGTCGCGTTAGCCACTGGACCAGTTAGCCACAATAAGATTCGTCCAACTAGGTATATTTCTACACCATAGAAAGGTTAGCACAGGCACCACTGTGACCACAAATGCAAGTTTTTACAGACGAATCTCCAGCTAGCGTGGCAGTGACGAACTCTAGCTCAAGTCCCTTCAAAGCCGTTAACATGACCTTAATTCATGGTATAACTTAGTCATCAAAGATTTGTTAAGTTAGACCATGAATTAAGGACTTCACCTTAAAAAACAGACAAAGTAAATGTGAGAGTAATTATGGACAAGGTAGATTATAGTGGAAAAATGAACATGTTATTAGAAGACGGGGGAAGTTACGTGCCATTAATGACTCTTGTGTAGTCAGTTCATTTTAAACCCAACAATGTAACTCACTCGAGCCGAGAAATAATACTGCCTAAACTGGGTTTTTTTTTTAACGCTTAAGGAAGGGAAGGTATTAAGATTTTATCCGAGGAAGGGCAGAGCACCTCCAATTACTTGAAAAAGTGCCCCTTACTGGCCCCAGGGCTGGTGCTGAGCTCTGGATTACAATACCCTTGACAAGTACCTCACCAAGCCAACATGCCACCAGCAGCAACAACCTGGTTGACCAGGAAATCACCAGAAAAGCCTAGCTCTGGGCCGGGCTCCGTGAGTACCATCTCCTATCTCCCTCTTTCTTCCTCTCCTCTAACCCGTTTTCTTAAATTCCTCTTTCCCCTCCATCGCCCGCCTGAGAAATCCTCTCAGCGACGGCCAATCAAAAGTGACGTAACTTCAAAGGACGTACTATGATTGGATGGCAAGCTGGCGCTCACCTTGCCTAATCTCGGACATGAAGACCCGACATGTGCTTACAAAGTTTACATTTTCTTCATAAATACCGCAACTCTGCTTATACGAAATTTGTTTGTTGCTGCTTTAACAAGATCACAAGTTGGAAACATAAACACACATGCAGTTGAAAGCCTAGTTGATCAGGCCCTGATCCATCGGGAGGCCTGGTCATGGACCGGGCCGCGGGGGCGTTGATCCCCGGAATAACCTCCAGGTAACCTCCAGGTAATGTGATCCTTTATTGACAACGTTTCGCCCACACAGTGGGCTTTTTCAAGTCACAAACAGATCTACCTGGGGTGGAAGGTGGAAGATAGATCTGTTTGTGGCTTGAAAAAGCCCATTGTGTGGGCGAAACGTTGTCAATAAAGGATCACATTAAACTGCATATGTGTTTATGTTTCCATAGTGTCGGTATTTTATACCATTTATTTTCAAGATCACAAGTTCATAGTGTTTTTGATTTTCAAAATTATTTATAGATAGACCATTATTCCCCCACTTAGGACGTCATGTGTAATCATATGTTAATGAGAGTAATTAATGCAGTGGATGTCAATCATCTCGTCTTCAAGACGCTAAGCATTGCGCTGTGTAACCCGTGAGGATCATACAGAGTCTGGACAATAAGAAGAAATAATATTTGATCCGAGGAAGAAGGCAAACTTATCGGATCAAAAGCTCTTCATCGGCATCGAGGTAACTCCCATCTATGTGTACGAATGGTATATAATACCGACAAGATGAGAGTAAGACACATGTGCAACATCTGGGTATCTTTATTGTAGACGTTTCGCCATCCAGTGGCTTTATCAATACAAATTCTAGGACATAACTTGAAGACAGTAGAACTATGTACAGAAGATGAGGTAATCAGTCCCTCAACCTAGGAGTAGGTGCGAACAGCACCATAGTCGTGGAGATTCTGAATCTCCACGACTATGGTGCTGTTCGCACCTACTCCTAGGTTGAGGGACTGATTACCTCATCTTCTGTACATAATTCTACTGTCTTCAAGTTATGTCCTAGAATTTGTATTGATAAAGCCACTGGATGGCGAAACGTCTACAATAAAGATACCCAGATGTTGCACATGTGTCTTACTCTCAACTCCCATCTAGATAACCTAACTTTCCCCTATTAATAATGACAGACCTATTTAAATTCCCTTTCAACAAATTCCCATTATTTCACTACAATAATATATCATATTCCTTGCATTCTAGATACAATCAACACTTCATTTGTCCTATGAACAATGATATTTAATAATTGCAATCATCATATACCATAATCGTGAAATATATTGACCTCCATATACTGAGGTATCCACTACTCAGTGTTTCATTTCCTAACAACGAAGTTAATAAAATATAATTCCGTCTCTAATCTCCAGATGACGCGTGACTTAATTAGACTTTCATTGTCTCCTCACCTTCCCAGAGCCCTGGTGTGACGTCTGGTTTTCTTGTCTTGGTTCTTTCCCTCGTTATTTGATAATTGTCGTTGACGAATCGAGACTTCCAATTTTCACTTTCAATTTATGGGTTATTTGTCAATTGGTGCAACTGCGGCTGACTGTATTTTATTCTGTCTGGGAGACGTGATATACAATAACTTTCGACCGCAAATAAACCTGAAAGACCGAGAACGAGACTATGGTGAATGTGAAAGAAAATTGAACATTCACATGAGCCAGAGAGATGTGAAATAGAATGTTTTTAGTTTAAAGGGAGTGTACAGAACACACTGTGTAATGGGGCAGCAGAGACAAACTCCATATAAATAGGACAAGAGTCGAGTTTCTGAACGACTATCACACCATACGTCAAGTTAGGAGGCCTGGAGCTGGAGTACGTGCCCCACAAACACGCCTAGGATAGTGAACGCAATCAAAGCAGAACAAAAGAGAGAATGGCAAATAATCAAACAGGAAGGTAGAAAGAAACAGAGTCACGAAAATATTTGACAGAGGCGGGCAAAAAAAATGATTTAGGAGACAAAAACGAATGGGAACAGGAAGGCAGGCAGACGAAACACATATACAGGTTAATGTAATGAAGGCGAGCCACGCAATCCATCACCACCTCTACCATCACCATTGTCACCAGCTGTACCATCACCACCTCTACCATCACCATCGTCACCAGCTGTACCATCACCACCTCTACCATCACCATCGTCACCAGCTGTACCATCACCACCTCTACCATCACCATTGTCACCAGCTGTACCATCACCATCTCTACCATCACCATTGTCACCAGCTGTACCATCACCACCTCTACCATCACCATTGTCACCAGCTGTACCATCACCATCGTCACCAGCTGTACCATCACCACCTCTACCATCACCATTGTCACCAGCTGTACCATCACCACCTCTACCATCACCATTGTCACCAGCTGTACCATCACCACCTCTACCATCACCATCGTCACCAGCTGTACCATCACCATCGTCACCAGCTGTACCATCACCACCACTACCCCTCATCATCGTCACCAGCTGTACCATCACTACCTCTACCATCACCATCGTCACCAGCTGTACTATCACCATCGTCACCAGCTGTACCATCACCACCACTACCCCTCACCATCGTCACCAGCTGTACCATCACCACCTCTACCATCACCATCGTCACCAGCTGTACGATCACCATCGTCACCAGCTGTACCATCATCACCACTACCCTTCACCATCACCGTCACTGTTTCAGCCATAACCACCCCCAGTCACCATTGCTACCAGAACCAATATTAATCACCCCTTACCAACATCACCATTATCATGGACACTATTACCAGATCTGCTATCACTGTCACCATCACCACCAACTCCACCATTGTTGAAAATGGTAGAAAATACCGATAAGTTAAAATTAAGACACATGTGCAACAGTTGGGTATCCTTATTGTTGAAACGTTTCGCCTACACAGTAACCTTCTTCAGTCAAACACAGAAAGATGATGTAATTAGTCCAGCAATCTTGTTGAAAAAGCATTTGAGGTGGTCAGTCCCTCAGTCCTCCAGGCTAAGGGACTAACCACAAACTATTGTTTCTGTTTACATGTCACCCTTTAGTCCGTCTCACTTTTCCACCAACGTAGAAGTGATTCTTGCATCACTACGAGTCATCTTTGATTTCATTATGTGTTTACTCGTTCTAGGTTCGCATTTGCTGAATAGTTTGTACAGTACAATTATGGCCCGACTCCAGTATTCTTCTCGTGTTGCATATTCTAGTTCATGGAGTCACTCCTCATAACTTTTAGTCTTCATCTCCAACAGTATCCTCGTGGGGAAACGTAAGGACATTACTGCATCTTATTGTCGACTGGATGAAGCTATACGCCAAGCTGCCAGCCATATGTCACGTGTGTGTTCCATCTGGGTGGAGAGAGTGTGGAGATAGGATCATCAAGTGGGTGGGGTTATATCTAGGTGGATATGGAATTTGCTCTCAAAAATCAAGTGTTGTGGGTGATTGTCACATGGTGAACCGTCCAGTGGTTTCGTTGGACTTATGACAAGAGAGCGACAATAAGCAACCACTGGAGTGCTCTATTGTGTAGTGTAGTGGCTACTAAAACAAATGCAAGTGTGGTGTTGCCGTTAGTTATATTCCTGACAACGGCAGAGCTGAAGCTAATCGATCGGAACCTGTAGCCTAAGCCCTTAGAGTTTGTAAGAGTCCTATTTGTCTACTAGTATGGTGAAATGGATAGTGGGTGGGTTAGTTGCGGATCGATTTGGTTAGGTGGAGTGAATGTGGGGGGCTAGGATGATGGGTGTGTGGGTGGGATGGTAGCATGGTATAGTCTGGGTGAAGAGTAGGAATGGGCGGGGACGGTGTTTAATGAAAGTGAGTACTAAACCGGGGGTGTTGTGGTGGTGCTGGGAAAAGTTAGTGTCGGCAGTTATCTATTTCTGGTTACAGAAACAAAACAATGTTCGTGGTATATCATCTTTAGTATATAGTTTTTCATACTAATGTATTTAGAAAAATTAGCTATGCTTTTTTGGTACTTACTACTCCATTTTCCCTCCTCCAGGATCCCAATAAATATGTCTTAGTGCTTACTCACGAGTCTTTCTAAACGTAATAAAGTTTTCTCATAGGAATCAGATCAGGGGTAAAGCAGATCTTGAGGTTCGGGTCGAATGAAGTGGGACTCGAGATTCGGTTCAAGGAGAGAGAAGGGTGTCGTGAAGACCTGGTTTATAGAGGTGGGAATCAAGGTTCGAGTTACCGTGGATTTAGTAAATGACAGGTCGAATGAAGTGGAACTCAGGGTTCGAATCATTGGGGAGAGGATCGTGAAGGGCTCAGGTCGAGTGAAGTGAACTCAGGATTCAGATTAAACGGGAAAAGAAGTGGAAGAGGTGACCCATGTACCCCTGGCACCTGCTGTCCAGGTGGGGGGGATGGGGTTAGAGTTAAGGGAAAGGGGGGAGCAGGAGTGGGGGGCAGCTCCTCGTAAAGTCTGTAAAGGACCGATCCTGCGAGTTCATTTTTCGGAACTGATAAACTTTATTGGCACAGGAGGGAGGGAGGAGGGAGAGAGGGAAGGAGGGGGGAGGGAAGGAAGGATGGAGGAAGGGAGGGAAGGAAGGAGAGGGCAAGAAAGCTGATAAAAATGAAAGTAGTAGTATACACACACATGTGTATTTATATACTTTTACGTATACATTTATTTACATAAACTGAAGTTATGGTGCGCCACATATATACATGTTAAGTTAACTTAGAATAATAAAGCTACATACATTCACTATTATTACATAAAAGTCAAAAGTTAATTGGAAACTTGCCTTTTTTTATCCCCTTCTTTCTTCTCCATTCCTACCCAGACCCTCATATCCTCCCCATTCTTCTTCCCCCTCCTTACCAGGGCTATGGTCTAAGATTGCATCGCACTGCTCTGGACAAGACGCCTTAGTGTCGGACAGAGAGTTACACCAAAACTCTCTTCCTGATTATTATCATTGCTGATGAATTAGACACATGTTCAACATCTGGGTATCTTTATTTGTAGACGTTCCGCCATCCAGTGGCTTTACCAATACAAACTCAAGGACATAACGGGAAGACTGCAGAACTATACACACAAAGCGAGGTAATCAGTCCTTCAGCCTTGGAGTTGGTGAAGAGCACTGGTATTGCATACCATTATGTACAACATTATCATTACTGTATTAAAGAATACCAAAAAGATCGTTGCCTGGTGTTGGACCATAAGTCCTGGGATGTTTTCCAGAATCCCTCGGACCTATGGGTTCCTTCTTGGAGTAGAGAAATAAGACAGCGTCACAAATAACGCGTACTGAATGAAAAAATGGAACGACGTAAAAATGGAGGAGGACTGCTGTAGATTTTCTGGCCTATGCTAGCTAGGTTTTTCTCGCATATTAGTCTAGCCTATTCTCAAATCTACCTAGGGTATTAATTTCACCGGAGGAGCTCACTTTGGCCCAGCCTAATTCCAATCCTAGGCCTATGTGTAAGAACTGAAAAAGCCCTAGAAACGGTGAGACATGGCCCTCGTGTGCAGGGGTTACATAGCGCCCGGTTCAAGAATCCCTCACCAGCGTCAAGGAACCTCCCATGAGGGGCTTTTCATACGGGAGTGTTAAATCCGTAGGGGGATTACACAGCGTCTGAGTGACGGAGTATAAGACACAGACGAGGTATTAATGTTATGAGGTATGGGGTTCGAAACGTAGTGGGTGCGATTGGAGTAATACACATCTCTGCAAGGTGTTTATTGGTAGAAATGGGTCGCGTCGTCTGGCAGCGCATCCTAGTGTGTCCTAACACAGTCTCCAACATCTCGACTGAGTCACATCTTGTGGCGACTGGCGAGTCAGGGCTAGCCGGGGCGAACAGGGGGGTTTTGAACCAGATGTCCGCCCGGGGGGGTTTGTCAAATACATATAAAATGAAGTAGAGGTAGTATAATCTCTTCCGTCCATACATTCTGCTTATTTAAAAGAAATATATTTCTGAATAAAGCGCTGCAGGTGGAGACGGGAGCTACGTGATGGCTGTGTTCCAGTTGGGTAGGATGAGTCTGTCGATTATCTCTGATGTCATAAAACTGCCAGAATTTTGTGTGATGGTATTTTTAGTGGCAATAAGAGAGGAATGTAAACAGTGCCTGTGGTGCTGGTCAGTTTCTGTGATGATTAATTTGGCCTCTTTGAAGTGCATGAAATGGTCTCGAGAGCTTCAGGTGTTTAAATCTCTCTCCGTCATAAGTACTAGTGAGGTGTTACACACATGTTCAGTACCTCACGTTCTGCCAGCCAGCGGCTTTATCAGTTCAATACAGAGATGATATACGAGGACAGTAGACGAGGTTATCAGTCCCTCAGCCCTGTGAACAGTCTTCATGATACCCTGTGTCTAATTAACATGTGTCTGATTCCTCATCTTTTCGGAATTGTGCATCATTATTGTAATGGTGTGTACTGGTAATGGGAGGCAGTCAGAGCCATGCTAAGAAAAGGGAGGGTAGCTCCAATTCCTTGAGTCAAGAGCAGCTCTTTTCCGGCATCAAGGGCCTCCTCCTCCTTGAATTGTAGAGAAGGAAATGGGTAAAGATTGCTTCATACAACCTCTTATTATAAGCTGTCATTACCTCTGGTTTTTCCTCACTTCCTCAAACTGGTTATCCCTCATACCTGATGCTTTTAATATCCCCGTCCACTGGCCTCGGGCACTGTAATCACAGTGAAGAAACACTTACGGCTGAATTCCTCTACCACCGCCACCTCGTTCACAAAAAAAAAATGATAGGAGAGTACTCAACCTACTAGCGTCATACAGTGCTTGGAGGAATGAAAGACTATCAGACTGAATCTAAAACCCTTCGTCCTGTGCCTCTGCCTTAAGCTACAAAATTGACCATTGTCTCTCATGGTTGAAGGAATGATCACCTCAGACTACCTCCCCACTTCTACTGTCTCTATTATTGTAAGCATCTCTGTATTCGACTGATGAACCTGGTACGTAGGAAAAACTTGTCGTTACTTCTCAAGCATCTAGGAACCCCCTCCTCAAAAAAAAAAAAAAAAAAATCCGCAAGTCCACAGCATAGCTTTTGTTCCCACTATATAACTATCATGTAGAATGTGGTAATAGCACACTGCAGGTGTATCTGATTTTATTAAGCAAAAAAAAAAAAAAGGAATTGTATGCAGAACACCGATATTTCGACAACACTAGAAACTATTCCTCGCATCCACTCCAACCAGATTCATCAAGGCTGAGGTACTGAACATCTGTAACTATCTTCTGTATATACAATTCCGTAAGACTTCTGTTTATGTTCCTGCATTGTATTGACAAAGTAGCTGGTGGGCGAAACGTCTACAAATAAATATACCCAAATATGGTACAAGTGTGTTATTCACCAATTTTGTTCACAAGTCTACCAGCCAGTCAAGTGAGCACTGGAATGACGGTTATTTCGAAGCTCGTAGGGAACCAGTCTTCACACTTCACAAACAATTCCCGACTGTCGATTCAGAACCACTTTGAATCGACAGTTTAACCTTAAATGGGCTTCATCAAGTACATTTTAAGCCCCCACTCTGGGTGATAAAGCTGCAATGTGGGTGAACATCGCAAAAATAAAAGATTTCCCCCAGCTTAGGGTCTTCGAGTCACCTCTAGTCAGCTTACTCCTCAGTCTTCCTTCCTCTTGCCTGGGCTGAGGTTTTTAGCGCACCGCAATTATAATACACCCACCACTCTCCTCCCGGTCTTCCATTAACTCCCTAATACAACAAAAAAAGCATCACTCATTTTTCATCAAAGCCATATAGTTGAGAACAGCAGAATTGAAGTTGATCGAGGGCTCTGTTCCTTTTATATTTAATAATTGATACCTCTGAGGTCGTACCATTAATAAATAGAAGAGAGCCAGTGACGATGCGGCTCACTTATCTGAACTTCGCTGCATCATGTTATAAATCTCTGGCTGTTAAAGGCTCATTTAAAATTTGATACACAGTTATTAATTTGAGAATGAAGGATGATCTTAAAGGCGTTCTGTCTTTATATTTACTTATTACCATGCCCAGCTTTTCCTCTCAGAACAGTGGTGATAGTGACTGGCCGGCAGAGATCATTACGCTAAATCTGCTACATAAACATATGGTTTTAAAAAACTTATTTCAGGATTCAGATGCGATATTTATAATTGGAATGATGGCACATTTTCAACTTCATTGTTTTCTTTATTTACTGGCGTCCCTGTGAAGGAGATTAGAAAAAAGTACACTGGTTTTAATGGCACCTTTTGGTGTCGTAAGAGATAAATAAATGGGCACTGAAAACATTTAAATTGTTGGAGAGGTGGCGAACACAGTAAATTTTAGCGAGAGGTGTGTATCTTTCAGCGTGTGTAAATACTGTGAGTTTATCGTAATCCATATTTTAGCAACACACGGATTTTTAAACTCTATTCCCCCAGGTGAACTGCAACTTCAATGCCTCGAGTGAAGTCGATAGGTTTTAAACGTAAAAGGAACTCTAACTGGTAACTCCTGATCGCTGTCACCTGTCGAGTGTAGTCACTTCTCAACCAGTCAGTAGTTAACATCTGCCCCACCATCTGGTGCTACACAGTGATATAACTATAAATCACTATAGTAAGTAAACGTGTGTGTCAACCCTTCGTTGCTATTCTCCAGGTAAACCGTCATTATCTTTTTCAGACTGATCCACCTGGTAAGTAAGTTTATATGTGTTTTTATGTATTAATTACACGGGAAGAGGTTACTACCTTCTTTACCCTTGGCATTTTAATTGCCTTGTATAATACGCATGGTATACCAGAGAAGGATTATACCCCAAGGTATATTCAGTATGTATACCTCCTTGTACAGTGTGTTTATTAGCGTCTATTGTAGGAAATAAAGCAATCGTCCTGTTTTTGAACATGTAATCTAAACAACCCAAAGCAGTCGATAGGCCTTAAACCCAAAGCACTAAATTTTGTCTACAAAATATAGTAATACTCTTGGCTCCCTCAGCACAAGAAGGTGGCTGAAAAAACAAACACAAATACAGGATAATGCGATCCTCTATTGACTACGTTTCTCCCATACAGTGGACTTTATCAAGTCACAAACAGATCACAGGAGGGTGGCTGGGGACGGGAGGGTTGCAACACACCTCTGTCTCTTCCATTATCCTGAAAACCCTTGGCCATTATAAACCTCTTCTGAAATAAGACTCATTGATTACATCCAAAATGAAGGCAGATATTGAGTCGTTATCCAATAAACATTAACGTCTTTTTCTCGGCCCTCAATACTACACGATTTATTATCGTGCCGTAAATCTCTGGCCTTTTAAAAAACTCATTTAAATTTGAGAGTTACGATGATCAGGAGGAAGTGTGGACAATAGGTACTATGCAATTTACCCACGAGGTCAGGAACGGGAGAGCGATCGTAACGCCTTTTGTCAGCGACTGTAGCACCTTTTTCTTACCATGGATTACAGCACCATTTTTCAGAAATGGCAGCACCTTTTGTCCGAGTGCAACACTTTTGTCCGAGTGCAACACCTTATACAAAAGTTTGTCTTGATGCTAAACAAATGCTAAGTTCTTTTATTATATTTATAACAAACCGATCAATTATTAGAATTTTATCCCCAGTATTAACTTCATGGTCCCATTTACTAACAATGAGCAAAACGTGCAGTTCCCGAGGTTTCCGACCCAGCCGCTAAATGAGCTAATCCATACCTATTAAACCAGCAGACCCGGCAAGGAAAAAAACCATAACATTCAGATATAGAACGAATTGTTTTTCCTGCCTTTCATTCTTTTGTGTGAGTGTGTTGAAGAGTAAGTGTGAGTTTTAAAAGTGAGGGACTGACAAAGGGCGAGGGGTTATAGATTTTTGTGACAGTGAGACGGACTGTAGCAGAGGTGCAGTAGTGAATAGGAGTGCAGAGTTGCAGAAATATTTGAATGAAGCACTGATAGATGTGTATAAACCATACCACGGGCGGGATTTGAACCCGCGGTCAAAGAGTCTCAAAACTCCAGACCGTCGCGTTAGTCACTGGTATGGTTTGTTTACAATCGTGTCATTATGGTTTCGTGAGTCAGATGTGTATAGTTGGTTAAGTGGGGGTTAACTGCATGTTATCTGTTACATAAGAACATAAAGAAGGAACACTGCAACAGGCCTACTGACCCATGCGAAGTAGGTCCATGCCACCCTCCCCCCCCCCCCCACCCGGCCAAGAACAATGGTTTTTCAAACCATTCATCACAATGACCACCTAGTCAGGTCACTTCCACTTACGGAAGGAGCACGGCACCAGACCTGGTAGCCCAAGCTAGTCAGGTCCAACTCACACCCACTTATGTATTTATCCAACCTATTTTTAAAGCTACACAACGTCTTAGCTTCTATGACGGCACTCGGGAGTTTGTCCCACTCATCCACAACTATTACCAAACCAGTGCCCACTAGGCAAGAATACTTTAAGTAAAAGGACACAAGTGCAACTAATGTGACATTTTATTGTGGCAACGTTTCGCTCTCCAGGAACTTTATCAAGCTTTACAATACACTCTCGGGGTGGTATAAATCTTGGTAATAAATACCGACAAGTTGGTTTAGAAAGACACGTAAGCAAACACTATAACATATTTATTAGAAAACGTTTCGGTCCTGGGACCTTGATCACTTCTAACATACAGAGGTAGAAAGACATTATATATATAGGCGGAGAGTATAGTGCTGAGGATGTCATAAGTGAGATGTGACGCACATAGAGTGACCTGACCGCGGGAATGGTCATAAGAACATAAGAATGGAGGAACACTGTAGAAGGCCTACTGGCTCATGCGAGGCATGTCTGTGTTAAGTAAGTAAGTAAATAAGAACAGGTAACCTCAGTTACATGAATTATCATACATAGCAGGATGGGTAGAGAACGAAAAAATCAGACATGTGACTCCTGTCCATTGTTGGGTTGGTGCTGCTTAAGTATCATGTATGCCAATGTTTTTGAAATTTTGTAGTTTCCAGTGTTGCGTTCTATAGTGCCGGTGACGGCAACACTGGAAACTACAAAATTTCAAAAACATTGGCATACATGATACTTAAGCAGCACCAACCCAACAGGAGTCACATGATTTCATTGTCTACCCGTCCTCATCATAGATAGAGGTTGTTCTGATTAATACCTGCCTCGCATGAGCCAGTAGGCCTTCTACAGTGTTCCTCCATTCTTATGTTCTTATGACATTCCTCAGGTCACGTGCGTCACATCTCACTCTCCGCCTATATATATAATGTCTTTCTACCTCTGTATGTTAGAAGTGATCAAGGTCCCAGGACCGAAACGTTTTCTAATAAATATGTTATAGTGTTTGCTTACGTGTCTTTCTAAACCAACTCTCGGGGTGTATATGCCCTCTGAGACACGCAAAGTTCCTCGTATATATGAGAGAGGTTAGGTAAGATTTATCAGGAAACAGGATAAGTATTTCCTAACGCTGATCTGTCATATGATGACTCGCACCTGGAACTTTTGGTCATCTGACCGAGGCCTTCGGCTGGCTTACCGGTCCACTCCTTTAAAAATTAGGGTTATAAGTATATATGAAAGAGATGCGGGAGTCGGCTACACGGGTGGGGGGGAGGGATTTTAGAGGGGTGTGGAAATGAGTTGTAAAGATATGAGTGAGTTTTATGAGTGTGGGAGGTGTTGGGGGATTAGTTATAGAGTAGAGGAGAAATATCACTCTCAGATGTTCGGAGATCAGCTCTCTGAAACGGGAGAGTAGTAGATAGAGGAGCTGTAACTCAACCTCGCTCATAAACTGAGGAAGGATATAGGAAAGTCAGGAAGGATATAGGAAAGTACTGGTTTGGTAATAGAGTTGTGGATGAGTGGAACAAACTCCCAAGTACCGTTATAGAGGCCAGAACGTTGTGTAGCTTTAAAAATAGGTTGGATAAATACATGAGTAGATGTGGGTGGGTGTGAGTTAGACCTGATAGCTTGTGCTACCAGGTCGGTTGCCGTGTTCCTCCCTTAAGTCAATGTGACCTGACCTGACTAGGTTGGGTGCATTGGCTTAAGCCGGTAGGAGACTTGGACCTGCCTTGCATGGGCCAGTAGGCCTTCTACAGTGTTCCTCCATTCTTATGTTCTTATGACATTCCTCAGGTCACGTGCGTCACATCTCACTCTCCGCCTATATATATAATGTCTTTCTACCTCTGTATGTTAGAAGTGATCAAGGTCCCAGGACCGAAACGTTTTCTAATAAATATGTTAGTGTTTGCTTACGTGTCTTTCTAAACCAACTCTCGGGGTGTATATGCCTCTGAGA